>NC_080719.1:18525000-18825000 GCF_019097595.1 Hemibagrus wyckioides
TGTGTGTGTATATATATATATATATATATATATATATATATATATATATATATATACAGTGTGTGTGAGTGTGTGTGGGAGAGACAGAATCTATCTATCTATCTATCTATCTATCTATCTATCTATCTATCTATCTATCTATCTATCTATCTATCTATCTATCTAATGTTCTCCTTTAGGCCTGTGTGTGTATCAGAGGCAGTGTTCAATTTTAGAGGAGTTGAATATAAAAACTTGGAGCACGGTGAAGCCCCGCCCCTCCGGCGTGCAGCATACGGCGCGCGCGTGAATGGAGAGCCACTCAGTCACTCAGCGCGAGACCGAGGGAGTGAGAGAGAGAGAGAGAGAGAGAGAACGGGGTTTTGTATAACCGCTGTGAAAAATGTTGTCGCTTTCACTGTGGGGCTGCTAAGAGTGAGAGGTAGCCCAAGAAACTGGTCATATATGTGACCGGAAGGAAAGCCGAGGACAGGGTCAACTTGGAGAGTGATGCGGTCGGTTTGAGCTCGAGCTCGAGCCTAAGAGAGCGCGCGCGCGAGGAGCGAGGCAACTTTCACATGACATGTTAAGCAAAGCCGGGAAGGTTCTGTCCTCGAGCCGCTTTCTTGCACTGTTCTAAACGGATACGTGTTTTCTTTCTTTCTGTTTCTCCCCACACAGAGACATGAGCGTGTTCAGCGTGGCTTTGATTTAACCTGAACATGTGGAGGAGGAGGAGGAGGCTAATTAACTAAAGTGTCTTTTTTTTTTCGCAACTTGGACGGATGCGTGCTTTCATCGCGTGCAATCGACAGTGAGGAAACTTTTATTATTATTTTCTTTTTCTTCTTGCAAGTTGGGAATGGATCTGAAAGGCAGTGGACTATACAGTCGGCTCGCACTGCGTGAAATACGACTCCATACCCGATATCTTTAATACCGCTTTATTATAAGCATTATTCTAGTACGTGTGTGTGTGTGTGTGTGTGTGTGTGTGTTTTTTCTCCTCACGTGAACGGATTATGTTGGACATGCAGCACGCTGTAGGTGTGAGCTCGCGCGACGTCAGTGAGCTGAAGTTGACGCTGTGAGTTTTGAATGGAAACTGATGAGCTCTGAAACACTGTATTAAGCCTGGTGTAATTCAGCGTCGCTTCACTTCACCCCTCTCTCTCTCCCAAGACTCGATTTGAAGATTGATTGAAGAATGTAATTGACTGCTGTTATTGAAATTTATTCCTGCATATAAGCTAAGCAGCTAAGCACACAGCATCTGATCCTAGATAAACCCTCTTCTGAAAAGAGAGAGAGAGAGAGAGAGCACGAGCACACAGAGGCAGATCTGTGATTGTTTTCTGATTCGTTTGGATTGCGATTGAGAATGATGGACAAACACTGTGTGGTGTATCAGATGGAGTTGACGCTTTTGATGATCGCCGTGCTCTTTTGGGTCACAGTTTGGGCAGACGACAGCAAGATCATTTCAGACAGATATGCTGTGTACTGGAACAGCACCAATCCCAGGTAAGCAGGGGTTGCTCTAAGGACACAAGTTTGTTTATTTATTTATTTATTTATTTATTTTTTATTTTCAAGGAGTTCAGAAGTCTGCCTGCACTCCAAACAAAACAAAACAAAAATCATGTGGACTTCTTTCCTAATGTTACTGACAAGAGCACAGCAGATGAGCTGCTGAATCCAAAATAAATCTTAAAGTAATCACATTAAAGTGTAGCCTCCTGGACTAGAGCTGTATTTAAGATTTAAATACACAATTTTATAAGTGTACAGTTTTAAAGTGGGGTCTGTAAACCATAGGCAGGGTTTTTTTTTTTAAAAAAATGAAAAATTATTATTTTTTAATTAAAAATAGCTACAGTGCTAAAAATATATTCATCAGAACCACGTTTTAATTAGGTAATTAATTATTATTATTATTTTTTTTATTTACCTATATAACTATTCACCCAAATCCATCCAAACCTCAACAACAACTCTAAAACAAGTAGGCCGGCAAAAACGTCATGTTTTCTACTCTGAGAAATTTAAGTTACAATTTCTAATAAATATGCAAAAACAAACAAAAAAAAAAATCAACCTATTAATTACGTTCATTATTTCTACTAGTTCGATGATTTTCGTCAGCATCGTCCAAAGGAAAAAAAAAAGTTTGAGAACTTCTGCTACATGTAAAGGCGCAGCTTTTTAATACTTCTCTAAAATATATTTTATATATTTTTTTGTGATTATAATCATTTTCTTGGAGTATTAACCCCTCGAATACTGAATTATTTCAGACGTTGTGAGTGAGCAGAACTCCAGCTAGTTTAACTCGGTTACAGTTTTCTCGACCGCACGCATGGCGCTGTTCTGATTTCTGCTCCTGAAGCTTTCTTATGAATCCTGGTTGGCATCTACAGGTGAGGAAAGGAAAGTCTAGAACCCTCCTTCTAACGGAGTAAAGTGTGCTCTGACATTTCCGTGGAGGTTTATAAGCTGCGAGATGAAATGTATGAAGATTTGAAGATTCCTCTTTAGATATGAGGCTGATACGGTGTGACTGTGTGTGTGGCACCACTTTTAAGTTTGTTTAATACGACTCACTTGGTAACTTAATGATATTGATCTCTTTGTGTGCTTTCTCATCTTATTTTATCTTCGTGTGTATATATATATATATATATATATATATATATATATATATATATATATATATATATATATATATATATATATATAATATAAAAAAAATGAGAGAAACAATATTTTTTGAAGTGCGTGATCTAAAATAATATCCACTAGGTTATTTCCTTTCAAATAACCATGTGGTTCACATTGTGAGATGAAATCTTAAAACTCCCCCCTTTTTTCTCTCTCTCTCTCTCTCTCACACACACACACACACACACACACACACACATGAACACACACCGTACTCAGAGTCTTGGGCCATGTTCCAGTGTGGCAGAAGGCTGAGCTTTGTCTGCAGCCTGCAAGGCTTCACACAATCCAACATATTTCAAGTTTGACTCAGTGCAGTGTTTTTTTTCCAAGAGCTATAAGACACAACACATCACAGACACAACATGAAACAAACTTATTCTTATTATTTCGCTGGCTTGGTTTGGGTACGAGTCCTGATTTCATCTGTCTGTGTGATTTAAAAAAAAAAACAAAATCTGTAAAGGAAAGAAGTTTGCTCATTTGTTTGTTTGTAACCTGAGTGAAGCGTCTGTGGAAAATTTAGTCAACGATGTAAGTTGAGAAACATCGCAGACTCAGTGTGTGGAAGTTTAAGAGTTTATCTGGAGTGAATACAGCTGTGTTTTTTTTTTTTTTTACCATTTTACTGTATAGACTCATTCATAAAAGTTCAAAAACTCAACACGTCTTACTATCCTGTATAAGAAGTGACCTTTTTTTTTAATTATTATTATTTTAATAGACCGCTTTGGATCAGCTAACCCAACCCCCCCACCCCCCCGACAGTTCTACCAGGACGTCTATATATCCGTAACTTTTTAAGCCTCATTTAACAGGCATCACGTCTCCGGCGTCTTTCCTTCATTATCAGGTTCATCTTGAGCAACTGGTCCGTACTTTACATGCACTTTTTCCCCCCCTTTCCTCTCCAGAGCTTTCTGATGAAATTCCATCTAGTAGTGTTTTGTCTAGCATACGTTAGCAGTTTCACAGTTTTGCCAGCGCTAATTTCACTTATCAGCAGGTAGATCTGTGCTTTCCACTTTTTGACAAGGCTAATCAGACCCCAGTAAAACTTTTTTCTTTCTTTTTTTTATTTCTTTAAATTTTTTTTGGACCGTTTTACTGAAAAGTGCCAGTTGCGAATGATTTATAGCGTCTGCAAAGCAGTTTTTTTAAGATTTGGGATTTTAAAACCCGCACTGGAAGGAAATGAAGCTGGAAACGAGCGCATGGCCGAGGTGGAACTGTAAAGCGTCGGAAATCGGGGCCGGCACTCTGCGAGGCTTCCACGGCTTTCAGCTGCAAGTGTGAAAATAAGGCAGATTGATCCTGCACTTTCGTTTACAAGTTTCTGGGAAGAGCGTTACACGCCTCATTTCTACTGTGATTTATATAGTTAGATGTTTTAAATGTAAAATAAATAAATAAATAAATAAAAATTCTACGGATTTTTGCCTCTTAGGACATTCAGCCTGATTTTATATTTTATCGTCTTTACTTAATTTACGATCTTACTGTATGCATTATTTTATTTTGTTTATTTATTTTCTTTAAAAACCAGATTAATAACATTTTCCCCATCCATTGCAAAGCTTTCAAATGTTTTCCGGGATTTCTAAAGATTTCTGTAGATATGTTTGAGCTGATTTGTTTAACATGTTTTTTGGGAATCGTTGCAGCAGATTAAAGCAGAGCAGAAAGATTTCTTGTTTTTTGCTCGAGGTTTTGATAAACGGTGAACGCTGTAAACGTCGAGTCTGTTTTTTTGACGTTGGATGCGGCAGGTTTTGTAATAATCGTAATAATCAGACAGATTTTTTTTTTTAAACACTGGAGGGAAAAACCGCCTCTGCGATCGAGTCCTGACTCTGTGATCGTCCTCATTAACATTATCGGATTTTTAAATTGATTTTATTTTCAGGAATCGTGTAAATTAGATCATTCGATGTATCTGGAATTGTTTCGGTTTTACGATCCTCTAGGTGGCGTTACGCTAGATTCTAGATTTTTCTTCACCGTACAGTTTGTCCGCCATTTTCTCAAGCGTCCGAGAGGCGTAGCTCAGGCGGAATGGTGTAAGCCGAACACAAGAAATGGAGCGGAGGGATGAAGTGGCAGAGATCAGGAGAGATTTGTGTAGCAAGTAAGAGGGAAAAAAAAAAACACCTCATTTTTTAAAATAATATTTTTTATGTATAAGCAGACGGTGCAGATTTTGCCCTTTTAAGCACAACGTTATTACTGGGGGAAAAAACCCCCCAGATATAAAGCGTTTAATAATAAGCGAAATATTAAACTGCAATGTTCCCAGTGTATAAAAAGCATCTTAGTAAAACTTCCTGTTTCAGCACAGAGACTTTAGAACCAAGATGTGTGTTTTTTTTTTTAAAAAACCTCCAAACCCACAAAGGAAAAGGGCTGCATGCATAAAATCCCTTTAATATTTTTCTATTGCACTGAAACTTCCGAAAGTGACGTTTGCTTAATGCCCCCCCCCCTCCCCTCTGGTCAGGGTTCTGAAATGATTTTTCCCAGTTTTCATCCAGGAAAGCGTTTTCGCGGTCATCCTGCCAGCGTTGTGCAAACGAACTACACGAGTGTACGGAGCTCGTAATTAATTTACGGCGTCGAGGGGGCGGTGATTTACTGTTTAATTTCTTCTTCATTGTGTGTGAAAACTATCTCCCTTGAAATTACCCACTGAGCACTAATGAGTGTTCCATCTGCTTGGAACATGACCTGCTACCCTCAAGGTCAAAAAACACCACCACCACCACCACCCTCCACTCCCCAAATCACCCCCTCACCTCTTGTTTTTTTTTTTTTTTTATTATATTTTATAAACACTGAGCATCATAACATTTATATAATCTCGCTCGATTAAATCCCGAGCAGCACCGTCGCGACGTCCGACAGTCGTTTAACTGAATGATGTAAGACACTAAAAGTTTTTACCCCCCTTTTTTTCCCCCCCAGTGGTATTTAAGCAGTTGTCCTGCTTGAAGGAAGGCACTTAAATGGCTGGAGCTCAGCACACAGCACATTCGTTAGTTTGGAAATCTGATTAAGTTACAAGAGGCAGAAGAGCAGGGTTCAATTCTGAGGAAAATAAATAAATAAATAAATAAATAGATAAATATATAAATAAAGGGACATACTGCATCCTTTAAAATGGCGGTAATATGGAGTCACGTTGACTTTGTTGCTGTGAGACTCCAGACTATATTTGTTGGATTACTGTATGAGAGAATTGAGTTACAGAGCTCTGGAGGTCAAATGTACATTTGGCTTTAACCCCGTTCTCGGTAATTCAAGTCAGGAGCAGATTTTTTTGCCCTTGACCATTTCGAGTGATGATATTTTCTTCATTTTGAACAAAATAATCAGCGTCAGTTTTGTCTATTGGGTATAAAACAGTAAGAATTACGTTGAACTTTATATTGTGTCTTTGTTTTTGTTTTTTTTTAAACAAAAGCAATTAAATATCATATAGTGATCGCACTAATGGAAAGCGCAAGTCTTTATCCGCTTCCTCTATTAGACAAACTTTACACAACAAGCGTCGAAAACGGATCAGCGATTCATTTCTCTCTCTCTAATGAAACGCAATGAAAAGAAAACGCTCTTCTAAAGCGACTTTTCCCTCCCCGACCCCAGCATTACGTTAAAAGGCCGTCTAACATCTCATTAAGGATTAAAGTTTTCTTCGGAAAGCAATCAGCACGGAAGAGGAGTTCGCTAATCAGCAATCGAAGGAGGTTCAAAGCTTTATTAAATAAAACCAGCGGCAGTAAGCAGGAGCCCCAGAGCTGGTTTCATGTAGCAGGACACAGCATTTCATTCCCAATGTTAATCAAGGTTATGGTAATGCAGCGTGGAGGAAACGGCTCCCAGTCTCCTCGCCCGCTCCAGCCGAAGCCTGAACGATGATTGTGAATGTCAGGGTGTGTTTTTGTGTGGTGTTGATTTTTTTTAAATTTTTTTTTTGCAGCTGTAATATTATCTCCTCGGCCTAATCTCAGGCTCGGATCGTACTTCCCACTCTCGAGACAGAGCGATGGGGTACGCGGGATCTTTCCTGTAGTACGTGCTCGGCTTTCAGATCAACCGAGTCGAGGAAATTTACGAGGAGAGATTTAAAAACGAGCGTGATGAAAAAACAAATTCCTCATCCTGCTACGTTTGGCCTGTTTTAAAAAATTTTATATATTGAATGTTACAGCTGTGATCATTTTTATTTGACTTCCATTCCCCATGTTTTCCTCCAAAACTAATATTCTCTCCATGTTTTTTTAACTGTACTCTAAACCGAGCGATCTTTAATGGCTTCCGCAAACCATTTTAAATTCTATTTTATATTTTTTGCTGCTAAACAGTCGAAATCTTCATCCAGGACGGATGTTGAGCTCGCTGACGAATTAAACACGAAAATGATGATTTTCAAAAAATATTATTAATTTCAACCCAAATGGACCAAACGTATTTCTGGTGTTTTCTGTGTTTTTTATTTTTTTTATTTTTTTTTTTTTTTTACATTTTCTTTATCCCCAGCAACAGCCTCTATCACAACGTCATCATACCTTCTGCACTTCTCATAAATTTTAATGCGTGACCCACATTCATTTTCCACATTGGCAGTCACGTGCACCAAGAGAACTCCGAACTTGATTTGATCTCAGTGCTTAGAGAATAGAGAGAGACTCCCCCCAAAATCCCAATATCCCCCCCCCCCCCATCACCACCATCACCATCAGCCCCACAAAAAAAAAAAACTAGTGATTTTTTTAGCTGTCACAGTAACCGATTTGACAAAAAGTCCTGGCTCACACCGACCGAGTCTCTCTCTCTCACACACACACACACACACACACACACACACACACAGCTTTTATTTCACTTATATTGGGACGCTCCCGAGTTCTCAGCTTCTTGAGTGCTGGACATTGTGTTTTATATTCCTGCTTTTCAAGCAGCCTCACGGGGTTGAGGCTTGTTTTCTCACCACTCGCCTATTCAGCGTACACTATTTATGGTGGAAAAAGTGGAACACAGCCCCCCCAGAGCTGCATTATATGTTTTAAATAAAGTGCTAGTCGGTCTCCGACGAGTCCAAACTGCTCTTTATCCTCCTGAGCCACCGAGAAAGCAAACCATCTTACATTTAAATGACGTATATATAAGTTTAAGCACACATTGTTCCGTTTTTTTTTTTTTTGGACGCAGTAACGAGAGATGAGAAACAACCAAAATGAACTGTAAAAGAATGGATGAGAAAAATAACAAAGAAATTTTATAGATTTTATATCTGTGGCTGTCAGCTATTACAGAATGTTTTTTTTTTTTATTGTGTACATTTTGTGTTCCTTGTACATTTAGCACAATCTAAATTTACACACGTGCGACTAAAGTAAACTAGCTCAAGCGTTTGTGCGTCCAGGTTTTCGCTGCATTCTTGTAAACACTATGTTTCTTTCGTTGTTAGATTAACGTTGTTGTGATGTTAAAAAAAAAAAAACGGCCGTATCTTACCGTAGTCACGTTTCAGACTGCGAAATCCGACCCGAAATGTTTGTGTATAAAAATAAACTTCCCCACTGAAGCTACGTACTTGTCCAGCTTCAGGTTCAGAACACGATTTTCACTCAGGCGGACTCGATTCCACAACATTTTTAATTTCCCCTTACTGGAAATATATACGTTTTTATTTAAGCTAGTTGACATAAAATGAAAAGTGTGTTTACATTCACAAGCAGGAAGTTAAGCAGATAAACCTGACATATGAGGAAGAAAAGATCACTGTTTTAATATAAACAGAGAAAAATGATCATCTAATTTTCTTAAAGTGATTTATTTAAACTAGTATTTTTATTAAATAATCATTTAATTATTATTAAATATCAGGGAATTGCCTGAAAATGAACTATTAGACATGTAAATAGCTCTGGCTTTGTTAATGTCAAAAGTGTCTAAAATATTTCTAAAAAGAATATCCAATGTTTTTGTAGCAAAAATTTAAATTTTTTGCAAAAAAATTTTTTGGCAATGAATTTCAAAGATTATTTTTTAATTTGATCATTTCAGGCCCTTTAGCGTTCAGAATGTTTATTTAAAAAATTATATTATTAAATATTTATTTTAATATTTAGTTCAATATTTTTGCAACAGTTCAATATTAATGTCTTTAATTTTCAGACTGGAATTTTAGAGTTATACAGTTTATTTTTTTATTTACTGGCAGAGTGGGGTTTAGTGCATCTGATGAACATTTCTTATCATTTAAAAGTTTATCAGTTGTCATTATGTCGTTATATGATTTCATAACATTCCCCAGTGTCGGCGATGAGAAACGTCAGCGTTATGTTTATTTTTCGCATACATACATATATATGAAATATCATAGTTTTGTATGCATGTCTGTACATATATATAGATACAGTGGGGTGCAAACATGCATTTTCCTAATTGAACACAATGGATCTTATTAGCAGCAACTCGATTGAACAGAAGATTCTTTGACATTTTAATATGCGTTTCTTAGTATTTGTTTCATCCCCGATTGCTTTCATTTTAAATTTCAATTTGTTTGCAAGTAAACAGGAACCCAAAGATATTCCAAAAACTAATATTTCCAAAAACAGATATTTCCAAAAACTAAAACCTAATAGTAACTTAACTTTAAACTTGATATTTTTTCTATGTTTCTATACTTCTGTAAAGCTGTTTTGAGGACAGTGTATTTGTATAGAGAAAGCGCTATACAAATAAATTGAATTGAATTCTTTTCATTTTCTATTTTAAATCGAAGAAAATCCTAGTCATATATATATATATATATATATATATATATATATATATATATATATATATATATATATATATATATATATATATATATATATATATATATATACACAGATATGTTCAATGACCTTCAGAATGTTCTAGAAGATGGCCGCTGCTCCACCGTCCACAAGGTTTTTGGCTTCATGTGAGAGAGCGAGGGTTTGCCTTAGCACAGTGCACTCCAGCTTTGACCTTCAAACAACTGAAGAAAAGTTTGGGAATTGGATAGAGCAGGGAAAAAAAAGGAAAGGCTGTGAAAAGTATAGCAGCCCAATTCACCTGGGAGTTTTCTCTCCTGAATCGCACACATGTCAAACCTGTCATTCTCTCAAAGCCAGAAGAAGCGCTGTTATCTGGAGGTTTGATGCCAGACGGAGACTCTGGGGTTATGGACAGGCTGAACAGAAATGGCCGAGCCTTTCCTCTAAACACTTACTGTAAAATCAGCCGTGGACTCCAGCTGGGACGCTTTTGATGTACAGTAGATCTGGATGGTCACACCACTGCAAAATAAAAAAAAGTAAAAAAAAAAAAACCCCACACACTTCTGAGTTTGACGAATTCAGCTTTTCTCTGGTGGTTTCAAATCTAAACAACACGACGGTGTGTGCCGTACAGTCGCACTTCTCAGTGAGGCAGGTGTGTGTGCTGCTTCCTCACAGTCACTGCCAGTCGGCTTATTTTTCAGCGCTGACTGGGAAAAAAAGTGAAATGGAAATAAAATTGAAAAAAAAAAAGTTGGTGTTTATTTAAAGCCATTTTAAGATTCGTACTATTATTTGACAGAAGGCTATATTTTAGGATTTTTAATTTTTTTTAAGAAAAGTATTTTCTTAATTGAGGATTAATTAAAGCCACAGTTTGTTTGTTTTTTTACATGAGCACACTAAAACCTTTTCTTTCTTTTTATAAAAATGTGTAATTTCTCTGCAGAGCCACAATCACAACAACATAAAACACTGTATCATAGAAGAAACACCGACTTAACCAACCACCATCAAATAGACTCTAATAGATATTATATTATATAATATTTGGCACCTAAGCAGTAAATATTTAAGTAAACATTTCACATAATTCTGTTCGGGGGCGTTTTCAGGGCGGTCAATGTGCTGAAAATATAATATCTCAATTGACATTTTGCTTGAGGGTAATTTAATTCATGAATAAAATATTTAAAATAGATTACAAAAACAATTTTTTTAAGTTAAATATAAAAATTCCATTTTAAAGTGTTAGAAAAAATTCCGTTTTAGTAACAGAAAAGTAATAAAAATAAATGTAAAAAATATAATGGGACAAAATTTATCCTAGTCAGCTCACTTAATACTACTGTAAACTATTAGCAACTTTTTAAGTACAGCAAAAACATGATCATGTTCGTGAAAAACATGATCTTGGAATGTCATGCCGTCCTTAAATTATTAAAAAAAAAAAACCCTTGGCAAATTGCTGTGGTGTTAGAAGAATAAACACTTAGTAAGAAGAATAAACACTTACTGTCCTGTGCTGTTACAGGACAGTAATCAACAATCGCCTGGTATCTGCCCTCCATCGCTGATCATTTCCCCATAACAGTCCTCCCTGGGATGTTTTATTTCTTGCTTAATGATCCTTCCTACTTTGTTGCAATAGCTTTACTTGATCACTTGATTTAAAAAAAAAAAAAAAAAAAAAACGATGTTGCTACCACCTTGCTGCCAGAAAATGTAATTAAACTAATAGCTTTGATTCTTGAAATCTGATTACGGAGTAAGTCTGACTCTTTTTTCTGCCCCGTAGACCCAGCGTCTTCCCGTTATCAAATTACTTAAGTGCATGTAGATGCATTGGATTATTGAACATTTTTGAACAGTTATCAGATTGTGTTTGGACGTAAACACGCTGTCACTGCTGCTGCTCAGTGTCCGGTCGTGCCATCGCTTAACAGGAGGCGAAGAGAAGAAGACGAAGGATGGCGGATATGTTTTAATAGAAGACGTGGATTCTTGCTCATGCATGCAGTCGTTAAGGCACAGGACAGGTTAAGAGCTTCACACAGAACATCTGAATGATATGTTGTTGTTGTTGTCTTGGTGAGTTTGAATGGAGAAATCTCCCAACTGAACAGAGATGGTGCGAAAAACTAAAAACATCCAGAGAGAAGCAGATCTGCCTCGTAAGTGAGAGTGCGGATGAGTCACTTCAGAAGATGTGTGTGTTTAACGGGTGAAAGCTACCAGAAAGTTGTACGAGTAGGAAATTCAGGATTTTCTTTGAGCTCAGAATGTCCGAGTCAGGGGTCAAGTCAGTAAGAAAACTCTGTGGAATCAACAGATCTAACATCTGTACTGGAGGTGGAGTTAAATTTGTTGAAATTGAGTGTTTACTCATCTCAGTGGCTGATTTTTTTAGTATTTACAGTAAACAAACCGCTGCGCAAAATACGTCAGCATTGTACAATTATGTGTGATATGTAACAACGAAGATTACAGCGGCTTCATTCATTAAAAACAAAGTATAACACACTTGATACGCATTGTTTCTTCTTCATTTTCTAGATGTAGAGCTCTATTTTTTCTAGTTAATTTAACAGAACCTTCACCGCGCTCCGAGGAAAGTGACTCGCACCTGACGTCGTAATTACGACCTCCCAGTAGGACTTGAATGCACAGGGACAGGAAGGCTACAGTAATTCAAACATCACTCTTTATAGCAGTGCTGAACAGAAAAGCGTCTCAGACAGGAATGACCTTTCAAATAGAGATAGGAATCTGAGGATGGGACAGAGGTGGGAATCTGAGGGTACTATGGGAAGATTCCTCATCATCTCAGATACCTGTTTAATCGTCAGCCAGAATTTTGTGAATTTTTCGAAACCTCTTCGATTTCATGTGCATGAAACATAAGAACAGCTCTCAGAGAGAGGAATTACACTTCTCTTCACTGGTAGGAGTTTATAGGAAGAATCCTGTGCTTGGAATTTCTCCAATTCAAGAAAAAATACTGTACATTTTGGAAAAAAGTAATAAAATTGAGCATGTTTTAGCTGCAAAACAGGTTGGAGTTCAAATGTGCCATTTAACTGTGTTTTTTTGTCCTTTTAGCAGGTTTTATTTAAGAATTTTTGCTTTGCCGTTTCTGTGATTAAATGACACGCTGCATATAGTAAGTGGAAACATCTGCTCTGAGAGCGACATATGGAAATGAATTTTATTGGTGAATTTTCGTTGTCTGGGCCTCGCCTTGTTTGGCTCGTCGCTATCTGTTGTTTGGCCAGGTGTCTGGGGAAACGCTGTAAAATTGATGAGAATCATAAGTCATGTTAAAGAACTTCCTGTGTGGGCCAAACGTCTTACTCTGTTAAATATATGGTGTGATGACTCATATATTGTCAATGGTTCCCTCGTGCCAGCAGAAGACCAGAGCCAAAAAAGCGAATAATTATAGTACTAAGCAAAAAAAAAAAAAACTTGCATAAGAGTGGTATTTTAGTTGAAACAGTTCTATCAGTGTTTCAGAGTTTTATAGCACACTAGAGCATTTCTCTGTACAAAAGTACGACTCTGGAGGACTCTGGAGAAAGACTTTCAGCCGCTCAAAAGCCGATCCCTGTTTTAACCTTGTTTACCAGTACGCTGACCAGTGGAATGGAAATGGACTTATGGGACGTTATGAATCAATATAAATAAATGAATGATTTTATCACCATAAGTCTGATATGAAATGAGTCAGGGCTCTGTTTGCTTTCTGTGGGTTTGAGACCCTCTGTTGGATAACCTTACACAGAGTTTTAGTGGTTGAAAATCAAATCTGAGCAGCTTTATAGATGGACAAGCACTTGGAGCATCTCAGAGAACAAAATGGCTTTGATATCAGCATTTACTTTTGATTCGTGAATTGTTTTTCTATGAATATATTGCTCCTGTTAGGCTAGAGAAAAACAAAATTTCATATGAAGAACTACAAATTCTTCAAGTCCTGAGTTTCTACTTTCATATGAGCTTCATATTAAGCTTAACTGTGGAGTGGGACATGACAAAGATGTTCAATACTGAACACAGAGACAACCAAACAGGAGCAAACTCCATTTTTTTGGCCTCTGGTAAAACAAAGAGTTAAAAAGCGTTGGGTGGTAAAAGTAGCCTCCGAGCAGCAGTGACAGCACGAGCACCAGGCTGTGATATAATACAGTAATATAGGAGAACAATTTCTGAGCTCGCACTCAGTGACACGGTGCTGTGTTCGCTCTGATTGCTTGTTAGGAACAGAAATGCGCTATAAGTCACCTCAAACGCATACTCGAAGCGTAAAGGCCATCAGGACCACAGCTTGAAGCAAGCAACATTTCTGACTTCCTTCACAGGGAGAAACTGAACCGTTTAGCACGAGGAGGACGATTTTAAAGGGTAAAATCTGAATCCTCTCCACGGGTTCGTTTCACACTTCTGAGTTTTAGCTGCTAGAAAGTAGCTTTTACAGGGTAACGTTTCTTCTGCTCCAGCGCAGTGAAAGTAAGCTAAACGGAGCCGAACGCTATTAAAGAGAAGTGTTTTAGAAAAACTGCAAACTGCAGTGGAAACAGGCTGTACGCGGTGTTTAGGGGAAAACAATCTATAACCACAGCGAGAAGAAATGCTTTGCTAACTGAAAAGACTCACAAACCAACCAGTTTAATCGCAGGTTTGTGTGGATGTTTGTTCTTCCTCATCAACCACCAAATGTCGACTACAATAAACAACAAACAGCAACCAAAAACATTATCATTCTCACTACGCTACACTAGCTAGCAGAGAATAAAAAAATAACTTGTTAAAACATTGTATACAAGCAGATTATTTATTACTTATAACTTGTACTATATTCATTTATTAATGAGCAACACTAACCGTTTATATCTCACGTCGTGGAAGATCCACAAAGCGATTCAGTCAATATCAATCCATCACCAACTTCTCTCTCTCTCTCTCACTCTCTCTCTCTCTCTTTTTTGTCTTATCCTTCAAGTTATTAGGACAAAAATGCAGCATGTCATGTGTCTGAGAAACCGGAACGCTCAGACATCTCCGTCCTGAAGACTTTCCAGTGTCAGGAAACTTACTGACTGTTACAGAGCACTGACACTGGAGACTTTTGCCATAAATGTCACATAAACGTCTCCTGAAAGAAAGCTTCACCCTATCTCCTATTAGCTTCACTTTATGCCGTAGCATCGTCCGTAGGATTCACTCGAAATGAGCTGTTACCATAGCAACGATATGACCAAGCTTTTTTTTAAATTACCACCGGAAATGTAAGCCTGAGATTCTGCGATAATTAAAATAATCACAGTATGAGTTCATTACATATACACAGCTGGTTATGCATGCTAATGATAGCATGAATAAATTAACATTACCTTGTGTTGACTGATGCACCAGAGGATTGGGAGCAGTTTGAAACATAAAGGTGTTGCTCTGCGTTCTCGAGCAGGTCGGGACGTCAATGCCATGTTGATACGATGAGGTGTAACATCTGAGTGATTTGGTGTAAAGCAAAGTAGAAGCGGTAGTTGCACTTGTTGAAGTACTAGTATTAGTAGTAACTGTACTTTTAGTGGTGTTAGTTGTATTTGTTGTTGTAGTAGTAGTTGTGTTTGTTTTACTTTTAGTAGTATTAGTGTTAGTTTTAGTAAAAGTATTTGTTGTAGTATTTGTAGTAGTGTTAGCAGTAGCAGTTGTGCTACTTTTTGTAGCAGTATTAGTAGTAGTTCTTGTATTTGTTGTATTTTTTAGTAATAGTAGTATTAGGTAGTAGTTGAAGTAGTATTAAAGTATTTGTCATAGTATTATTAGTGTTAGTAGTAGATGTATTTATATTTGTAGTACTATTAGTAGTAGGAATATTTGTTGTATTTGTAGTAGTATTAGTGTTAGTAGTTGTGGTTGTACTTTTTGTAGCAGTATTAGTAGTAGTTGTTGTATTTATAGTAGTAGTAGTAGAAGTATTTGTTGTATTTGTAGTAGTATTAGTGTTACTAGCAGTGGTTGTTGTACTTTTGTAGTGGTATTAGTAGTAGTAGTTGTATTTGTTGTACTTTTAGTAGTATTAGTTGTTGTATTAGTAGTAATAGTAGTATTAGTAGTTGGTTATAAAAACATTATAATAGAATTTAAGACTATATCTTAAAGTTAGGGGCTGTAGAGACACTATAGAGTTTATACACCTAGTGACATCAGATCTGCTTGTGGAACATCACTGTGTTGAGTTAGTTCAGGATTTGTGTTCATTCAGCTACCAGAGCATCAGGTGCTGATGATGGCAGTGAGGAGGTCTGGGGTTCAGTCGGTGCCCCAGTTCATCCACAAAGGTGTTTAGTGGGGTTGAGTCAGAATCAGGGCTCTGTGCAGGACACTCGAGATCTTCCTGTCCAACCCTTCTCAAACCAGGTCTCAGTTTGTGCACTGTCATAATGAGACATGTTTGAACCTTTTAGTGTCCTCCAGTGAAGTAAACTTTGTGGCGGTTTTGTGGTAGAACCTCATGCTCATGTGATATGTGTCACAAAGCCGAAGCCAATGTTCTTGGCTTCAAGAAGGTTTCCCAGAAATAATTTTACCCTGCACCTACACGTTGAGGTTTTTTTTTTTTTTTTTTTTTTTTTTTTAGGAAAAAGCCCATTTAGTTGTGTTCGCACCTAGACGTCAAAACTGTAAGGCAGAGCATTTACTGCTTTGCTTCTTAGCAACAGGCAATTTAATACACAGCACATTTTGGACCCAGATTTAAAAAAAAAACAACCAAAAAACGGTAGGACACGTCGTTATAGAGACTACAGGGCTTTCAACCATGAGTTTACTGGGTGTTAAATCTGACAAATGTTTGACATCTGAGATGGCGGATTGATCCGTGCTGTTGCACGAGCCTATAACGTTAAGTGTTATTTCGGAGTGTTACCAGATACAGAAGAGCAAACGAAATCCATTTTCACCTGTAGCCAGAACCGAGCAGAATCTAAATTTAGCGCCGATGCCAAACTCTATCCGGCAACTGACACAAGGCGTCGAATATTTCAACGAATATGATACTTTTCAGATTCTCCAGCAGAACGTGGGATCCCAAAAAATATCCCAACAAACTTGCAAAGCAAGCTCTTCTACTGCCTGTGTGCTTTCTCAGACCAGAGATCTATACATAACTCTGCAGCAGGACACGTAGCCTGGGCTCGGGATAATCCGAGCGGAGGAGTGGATCGGACCGTAGCTACAGGTCCCCCGTGTGATGATAAACTGCCCTCTCACCTCTGGGTGATGGTAGAGTCAGCTGAACATCTGGATATGGGGGATTATATAGCCTGGCTAGTGAGTTTAAACAGGATTAGCCATTCCAGCTCAGGTGCTGCACTAATAGGATTAGAGAATCTCTTTTCTCGTTCATCCTACTGTTAAGACAAATTATGGGCCATAAAAAAAACAAAAAAACAAAGAAGTGCTTTCAGCTACGTGCAAGGACTTTGGGGAAGAGCCAGCACTGGAATGGCATCAAGTACTGTTGCTGTTCTACTTAATAATAAAGATTCTGATGTTTTACTTTTACGTTTACTCAATTCTAACATTTAGACATTTTATGACAACCATTAAAGTTCATTGAAAGCTACATTTTTTTTATTTTGGGTTTTCTGAAATAAATATAGTGCTTAATATACTTTGTTATTAAAGCTAGATTCCATAATGGCTTCAGTGGCAGATTTAGCTACCTAAAGCAAGCTACCTGGCCTAGCAACAATCTATTCTTCCCAGCTATATTTTTTTTATTAGGCTTCTAACATTTAGTCATTTAATGAGAGGTTTTATGTGCCGGGATAAGGAACTGTGTGAACTAACGTTGTTAGTGAGTGATGGGAATCATTTAAGTCAGTTGTTTGGATTGGATTTGAGGCTTTACAGTTTTGTGTGGAATTTGTACAGACAGAGTTGAAAAATTGAACAGCAGATGACTTTTCTAGCCTGTAAGTTTAGTCACTGCGTTTTCACTCGAAGCCTCTGTCTGAATCGTTGGATTGTTACACTCTTGCTTTATAGCAGGTGAGCACTTAGGTCTTAAGGATTCACTGAGAAGCAGGATTACAGCTACTACATTCACACGTACAGCAACTTGCATAGACAAAGCGACCGGAGATCATTCATTTTCAGTGAGAGCTTCCGGCGACTTCCGCCGACATAGGCAACTAGATGTGGGCGTGTCCAGCGAGATGACGAATTTGAGAAAAGTTGAACTTTATGCAAATGTGAAGCGACCAGCAATGAGAGTGAAGACAGTCGGTTGCACGTTATCATGTGACAAAGAGCACACACTGCTTCTCCTTTATCTCGTATCATATGATGCTTATATACACTATTGGAGTTTATATCCAAACACAGAATCTTCCTCCAGAACGTTTCGGTTTAGCCGAAAGAAAACTGATTTGAATGCCAGTTGCATCACTCTTTGACAACCGCTGTTACTATGGCAACCGGTAGTAGGCTAGGAACGCCTACTGGTGACTTCATAGTACAGCGACAGGTGTGAATGTAGAAATTAGAAAATAGTCACGTACGTAGTGTTTCCATAAAATTTAGAACCTTGATAACTTTTAGTTGTAAAACTTCTCCCACATTTTAAGAGGCAACTCTGTATTTTTTGCCAGAAAAGATCCGTGTTGGTTAGTCTTCCCGAGTGCACTAACATGGTAGTTTACACTCTAGCTGAAAGAGATCAATGACTAAAAGGAGGATTGCAGTCTTTTCAAGGTTAAAGAGAAAAACCCCTATAGAAGTATACCTTTAATTCCCGGATTTTCTCTTGAAAGGACAGGCTTCTCCAGAAGGCTTTAAGGTTCCTCAGTGAGCTTTGTTGGTCCTCTGGGGAGTGGATGCTTGGAGTATCTTGGAGAAATTCGCCAGTGGACCAGTTGGTCAGTTTGTCCATAACTGGATTAGCGTTAAACCTCAAAACAAACCAGATATTTCAGATGCTAGGGCCATGTTATATTGGTACAGCGCAGTGTAGCATGTGTGTGTGACAGTGAAACCCCCAGAATCTCTTCTGGTTTCTGCACATCCTCTGTGTACATATTAGTTCTCATCTCTCTTCATAGACAAATAGACATCCACATGCTGTAAGCACGCCGTTTGTGAGTCCCATAGCAGAGCCAGAGTCATTTATAAAGTATACCTTGGTGCAGGCAATTACCAGCATGCACAAAAAATCACCTCTCTGCCTTGCATGTTGTTTAATGGTCATGCATGTTGGTATTTTTTTCTTTTTTTCCCCCTCCCTTTCTCCAAAAGCTTTTGGCAGCTGTCTGGGTAACTACTTTGCTCACCAGGTGTTCAAGCACTTAGTGTTTTTTCGAAAAGCCACTGTCTGCTATCTCAGCGTCTACTCGGGACAGGGAAGAATTTCACGGCTCATTATCAGCATTCATAACCACACCTAAGGCAAAGGACTTTTCAAGATGTGCTTTTTTTTTATGGGTTTTCTATGATGAACTATCCATGGAAAGAGCTTTCCGGAGCCAACACCCATCAGCGGGTAAAGGAGATGGTTTAGGGTGACTGGAGGACAGCTGCGCTGAAGTGGAACGCTGGTGGTGAGAAGACAGGAAAGGCTGAAATAGTGGGATTAGCCTTGCGGGCTAGGTTTAAGATTAGCATGAAGGGGTGTATCTGTGTGGTGTGTCACTTATGTGCTGAATTTGGAGGATGTATAGTAGCTATATGTAGCTAATAAAGCTGATGGAACAAATTCAGTAGTGCATGTTTTCATCAGAACTAAGAATATTAGTATATATGTAGCTAATAAAGCTAGATAATACTAGCTACATGTAGCTAATAAAACTGACTGTTGAAACAAATTCAATAGTGCAAGTTTCTCATCAGAGCTAAAAATATTAGCTATATGTAGCTAATAAAGCTAGATAATACTAGCTACATGTAGCTAATAAAGCTGACTGTTAAAACAAATTCAGTAGTGCAGGTTTTTTATCAGAACTAAAGATATTTGTATATATAATAAAGCTAGATAAAACTAGCTGTATGTAGCTAATAAAGCTACATAATTCTAGCTATATGTAACTAATAAAGCTAGACAATACTCGCTATATGTAGCTAATAAAGTTAGATAATACTAGCTTTATATACATAATAAAGCTAGGTAATACTAGCTGTATGTAGCTAATAAAGGTAACTGTTGAAACAAATTCAGTAGAATTTTATGGAAAAGGTTTATTCACAAAACGTTATTTCCACCAGCTTTGTCCACTCACCCAAGTCGCTAAACTTCACAGCTACGAGAGCAATTTTCTGCTTTTCTACCAGTTTTAAGAAGCAAAAAGTAGGAACTAAAGTTGTGAGTGAGGTCAGGTCAGAGGAGTCGATCGAGACAGACGTTTTTGTTGGATTTTCCTTTTTTTTTTTTACTGCGTCATACTTAGAATAGAAGTGAGAACAGCTAAATTCAGACGTCACAGATATCTCACGTGTCCACGGTTAATGAGTGGTTGTGTATCGTGGCAGTTGTGTGTTTCAGCATAAAGGAAATCAGAATTGGACTGGACCAGGTGAAAATAAGCAGCGGTCAGGAGCTTGGTGTAATCTGCCTGTGGAATGGACAATTAGGGAATCCTCGGAAGCACCAGGAGACTGAACCCTTTGTCGCTCGGCATACAGGGATTAAAGCGGCTGAGAGAGACTCCGCTGGAAGAGTCTTTTCTGCCACATTAGCTTTAGCTAAAAGGATTTCAGTGGTCCAGGAACAGCAGTCCCTTCCCCATCCTTTCATTCATCCCCCCACTCATCCCCCTGACACCCTTTCTTGCTCTGTCATCGCTGTCAGAGTTACAATTAACTGGAGTTCCCACAGAAAGTGGACCGGTTGGATCGGTCCATAGCGTGTGGATAGCTCAAGTTCACGTCCACACACTTCTAAGGTTTAATTAAAGCAGAGACAAGACTCAGGTATGGGGACACTGAGGGGAGCTAAAGGGGCTTTGTTCAAGCTTTCTTTCAAAGAAACTATGACTTGTTAGCTGAGCCGGTTTGCATGGCTGATCAGCTTGAACAGCCTCAGAGGGTGTGTGTGTGTGTGTGTGTGTGTGTGTGTGTGTGTGTGTGTGTGTGTGTGTGTATAAAAGTACAGCGAGCGCTCGGCTCACTTCAAAAGCCCAGTCTATCAGGCTTACTTGTGTCTAATGTGGCGGTTAAAGAAGAACGCACTGTTAGTCCATCATGTATGGATTATGTGTCACGGGTACACGAGTTTGCTTGAAATGTATACGCAGGTAGCAATGAGCCGCTTTGCAAAAGCGATATCAGCGTTCCCGTAATATCCGCTCTGCACCGTGTATATCGATTCGGAAATGAAAATCAAGATCGTAAAAAAACCCAAAAAAACAGTCAGCGTGTAAAAAAAAAAATGTAGCATGTGCCGTAGCGCACATTAGTCTCTCTCGCGTCCGAGTTCGTGTTCGGTTTCATGCCGTTTAATAGTGCTGCCTCTTTCATCACCAGGGTGGGTCACGCTGGCACAGAGCACCGGGCTTGTTAATGCTGCCCTTAATCTTCTGCCTCTCAGGAGGGCACTGTGCCCGCTCTCTCCTGCCTGTTTGGAAGAAGTGCTCTCCTAGCACTCTGCTAAGTACCACTCAGCCTGCTTAGACAGGAGAGATGGAGAGCATTAGAACTGCCTCAGGCCCTCACCTTGTCTTTAATTGGTTGCCCAGTCCAGGTTGGAGCACCGCTAGAACTCGCTGGGGTTCACGCTGAATTGTTGTTGTTGTTGTCGTTCGGTGTTCTGTCAGTCCAGAGAAAAGTCTATAAAGTTCACTTTCATGTTGCATGCTAAGTTTCCGATTTGCCTCTGATTCGCTTTATATGCAAAAATATTCCGTTCTTTGAAACGCTGGAAAAGTCAAAATATTAAGACTGCACAGAAAATCTGGTTGAAAAGCAGTAAACATGCAGCCGAATCTGTCACCGCACCCTGTTGTTAATTATACAGTTCTTCCCAAAGTTTTTTTTTTTGGTGGAAATTTAATTAAATTAGTGACATTGCAAGCACAGGATTCTCCTGCAAGTGAAGACGTGTAATTACTTTCTATGAATCAGGTGAATGGAAGAGTGTTCGGCTGAAAGCGCCTTGTGACAATGTCCCCCAATGCATCTTGGTCCAAATCTGTGGAAAATCGACAGTAATTTAGAAAAATTGCCTGATTTTAAGTTGATTTCTCTGAGATCGCAAAATCGTGAATTCTTGCTCGTTTTCCTTCGGCAGCACACCCTGAAGACTTTTAGTCTAATTGCTATGCTGGGTTTTTATTTATTTATTTATTTATTTATTTATTTATTTATTTGCTAGCCTAGGTTTCAATTACAGTTCCAAGAAACTGAATGAATTATTTGATACAAATTCTTTTAATAGGCTTTAATAGACAAAATTACGAATTTCACGCAGGTGATTAACCAGCACTGATTTACAGCAATCACATGCACGCGCTGCAACGTGTTTCAAATCAGTCATCTGCGTGCTGGGTTCATCATCCGTCCTCCGTGTCAGAGGGGTGTTGGGAATCTAAAATCTGTTCCAAGAGCTGAGAACATTCCATCACCGCTGTTGGCTAGGGATCAGTCGGGAGCACGGCGGTGTGAATTACCGTCCCGGGAAGCGGTGGCCAGGACACGTCTGACCAGCGTGTGTTACACAGGTAGCTGTCAGGCCGGCGGCGGGGCATCTGTTGTTGCTCGAGTTTCTCTGTTGCACCCAAGGGGAGTCTTTATTAAGAGCATTTTCTCGGGGTAAAACCTTAACAGATTGCTTATTGATTGGCTGTGGAGACGAACCATTTAAAAAGAAGAAGAAGAAGGGAAAAAAAATTCCACTTTCACCAGTGCAACATTTTATCTTTTGCACCACTGCAACATCCAGCTCCTGATACATTTCCTCACATCCTGTTGCTATACAGGTGGAGAACCGTGTTCTCATATATCACAGCTTGTAGTTGTGTGTGTTTGAGTGTGTATGAGAGAGAGAGAGAGAGAGAGAAATATATAATGCATACCAAGTTATTTCATCATTTCATTTTCTAACCCTGTTCATGTCCTTCGCTCTCGTATGGCTTTCAAAGTTTTACAGCAAATATACAGCGTGTCTGAAAAGTCAGGAACCGACAGGACTACGTGAAGTAAATAGGTCGATCCGTATAAAACACAATACGGGGCAATAAAAATCGTAATAAAATTCACAAAAAGCCGCTGAGAAGTTCGTAAAAACGAACGTAAAAACGAAGACGTAGCGCACTTGTAGTAAATAATAAATACAAAATAAAGTTTATGTAGTTTTACTCTCATTGCTTCCTGAATTTTCAGACATCCACCCACTCGCTCTCTTTCTTGTCACTTGACAGCTACAACCCGAGGAGCACGAAGGCTAAAGGCGAGCTCACGCTACACTTTTCCTTCCACTGACTGCCATTCATACACATGCGAATAACAGAGACAGGAAACACGAGAAGTAGCTTCACATTTCACTGCATCCCAAAGTTCAAGTTTGGTGACCTGCAGATTTGACTCATGTGAAGAGCAGGAGAAGATCGAGACGTCATGGTGTGAGCTCTTCAGAAAGGCTAAGCTGGAAGAAGCACTGTGCTGTCGTAGTGTGCCGTTTGATGCAGATGCTCCTGATTGGTTAGTGCGGCTGTGACTGACAGGTTGTCATCACTCCCACGTACATAACAAGTCCAATTTGCTGCAGAACCAGAAAATGATATTGTATGGTCAAGCTGACAAGCGACAGGCATGACAGAAAAGTGTTCACGTTACTGCCAGAAAAAAAAGTGCAGAGCCATATTTTAGGGGGCGGCGTCAAGCCTGAACCTGTATCTCTGATTACTGCAACTGCAACCTTATCCAGGTATTGAAACACACAGAGATGCCTTTATTCCCTTGGTAGGAGGAGCTTGATCAGGTCTGACCCTGCCCCCTTGACTTAAGCAAGTGATACTTGACCTTTTTTTTTGACTCTATTTGTTGTGGCAATAAAGCGAACGCTTTTGTGTTGCCCCATTTGTCAGGCTGACAGTAAATGATTACAATTACTTTAAAAACACTATTATCTATCAGCTTAAAGGCTTGGAAACACCAGGCTTTCCTTCAATATGTTAATTAGAGTTTTGTTTAAATATATTTAGTTATTTATTTACTCAGCGTCATCAGCACACTCCGGTATTTGTAATTAAGTTGGTCTCGCTCGAAGGTTTTCATACATCATATACTAAAATCAGCTTTGAGCACATTTCCTTACTTTTATTACTTTTCATCAGCGTTATTGAATGCACTTTCCAACACAAATTCCAGTTAGAGCACCAGCAGGCACGGCAATCCAATTTATAGTTCATTAACTGCAGCGTAATTGGGCCTAAATGATAATGCGCTGCAACAGGAGCGGCCCACAGGGCCACGGTTTTCCACCACTTCCTGAACACACCTAATAAAAGTCATGAAGGACCGGATAATTAGCCGAGGAGGTAAATAAAGGTGTATTATAACGGAGGGAACTTTTGTGCAGTCCGAAACGGTCTTATTATTGTTATCAAAGTTCATTTTGTTTTCGCACAAACATACAAAAAACACTGTCACTTATTTTACATCGGATGTTTTAATGCCTCTCGGAGCAGACACAAGAACTGCACATGGTAACAAAAGTAGGCGATAAAGTTTCTAAGGCCTCTAAAGTATCTATTCAGATCTGATCTCTAACAGCGAGGGGGAAGCAGGTCACAGACGCATCCCAGACTACCAAACACCGCTCAAGAATTTCTTCCAAAGGACCAAATCCCATTCCCAGTGTTTTTTTTTTAACAATTTTTTTTCTCTTTTTACTTTTTTTTTTTTTTTTTACGTACAAATGTTGCAAAGGATTGTCGTAAAAGGCAGCGCAATAACCACAGAGTTAATGGGATTATGCAAATTGGAGTGCTTTTAAAGGGCCCATTTGAAGTGGTTAATGGAGATTATGGAAATGGTTCAGCGACTAAGGCACTCGGAGTGAAAACGAAAAGGCAGCAGGAAGATTTCGGGAAGTCTGCAGGATGGACACACAAATAATTAAATAAATAATAAATAAATAAATAAATAAATAAAATACTAAGGACCCATTCATCCGGATTCGGGATAAGAGTGCAGGGTAGAGCAGGTGAGAACAGGTGGAGCTTCACCGCATAGATGGATGAAAAGAGTCGATTTTTTCCTTTTTTTAAATATCACCCAAGCTCTTTTTTTTTTCCGGCCGCTCTCCACTCTTCCAATCCCAAAAAAATGTAGTAACGAGGAAAAAAAATCACTTTGTGAAAGTTTACACGACTTGGCTAGAATTCCACGTTAATTATTCCTATTTACTCAGTGCAGTTGCTGGAGGCTCTCCTTTATTTATATGTAAAGCTCATTATTATGTCATTTCCAGCCTCGATGGCAGTCTCCAAAACTATAACAGGAAATGCATCAAGATTTATTACTTACAAATGCGTCATTTCACTTAACCAACATAAAAATCGAAGCCTTGTTGCAACTCCTGCTCCTCTTTGCTACGGCTCTACACGGCTAACCAGCGTATTTCTATTTCATATCCAGAATTTTGTTTGATGTGATATGTAATCCAGTCGAGTCCTGAGAGGGAATAAAACACCGGTGGTGTGTCAGTGACGAGCTTACCTGATTACACCGCTCGATTACTTATTGGACAGATAGAGCGTAGGCAATTGAAGCGGCTGCACATTGGAAAAGCCGTTCCTCTCCTTTAATTAAAGCTATTTGCAGACATTGCATGGCCTGGACTTTTAGCTACAGATTAAAAAAGGCCATTAAAAAGACTTCGGCACAGTGAAACCCAGGAGCTTTTAAATAGACGATCAATGACTCCACAGCCTTGGGTTCTTTCCTAACCTTTATTTATTTATTTATTTATTTATTTTTGTTTTTTTTGTTTTTGTCAAAGGCATGTTGTCACTTTGCTTTTTATAACACGTCTGCTGATTTATTTTTATTTTTAATTTTTTCTCCACTTGAAAACCAGCTTTTTGTCGAATTGTAATATGGATTTCATATAAGCTTGTTTTCTAAGGCAGGTTATTGAAACATAAGTCAGATTTTGCTTAAAAACCTGATTTTACACGTTGTAGCTTTTTTTATTGCTGCTATAACTTTTAATAAGAGAATATTGCAGCTGCAAGTAACCGAGGCAGAAGACAAGATCATGTGTCTTATGGAAAGGAGTTTGTTGTAAAAAAAAAACAAAAAAAACTTTGGGGTAAAGTATGGCTTTATTTATTTATTTATTTATTTATTTATTTATTCTTATTAGTGAGTGATGCAAAATCTCGAGATTTAAGCAGCTACATCATTACCACAGCGCTGCCGAACTCCTGCCACTGATCAGACGGCTATCACTCAAATCTCTAGTTTATATGAGTACACTGGTTCTAATGCATGGTTGTTGTTGTTGCTATACTAACAGCTGATTTCCAGGAACTTCTAAGGCTGACGGGACACTAGATCAAAGGTTTATAAAAAAAATAAAACAAAGCTAAAATGTAAAATTACTGAAAGTTCATTTGATTAGAAGCCACTTGATTAGTGACCTTTGAGAGTCCAGCATCGGTAAGAAGCTTTGTAACATTTCAGAGGTTTTCCTCCATGAGAAAGTCTTCAAGAGGTTTTGTTTCTTAGGTACATTTTATTTTCTGGCTTATTAACTTCGAGAAAGGGGACATAGAACATCGGGAGCTGCTATAATGACTGTGATAGTAATGAGAGTAATGACACAGTCTGTAACTGTGACTGACAGTAATGACCGTATTGACACAACCTGTAACTGACTGACAGTAATGAGAGTAACGACATTAATGACAGTAATGACACAGCCTGTAACTATAACTGACAGTAATGACAGTCTGTAACTATAACTGACCGTAATGACAGTCTGTAACTGACTGACAGTAATGAGAGTAACGACAATAATGACAGTAATGACACAGCCTGTAACTGTGACTGACAGTAATGACAGTCTGTAACTATAACTGACAGTAATGACAGTCTGTAACTGACTGACAGTAATGAGAGTAACGACAATAATGACAGTAATGACACAGCCTGTAACTGTGACTGACAGTAATGACAGCCTGTAACTATAACTGACAGTAATGACAGTCTGTAACTATAACTGACCGTAATGACACAGTCTGTAACTGACTGACAGTAATGAGAGTAACGACAATGACAGTAATGACACTGCCTGTAACTGTGACTGACAGTAATGACAGTCTGTAACTATAACTGACAGTAATGACAGTCTGTAACTATAACTGACAGTAATGACACAGTCTGTAACTGTGACTGACAGTAATGACACAGTCTGTAAATGTAACTGACAGTAATGACACATCTGTAAATGTAACTGACAGTAATGACACATCTGTAATTGTAACTGACAGTAATGAAAGTAATGACACAGCCTGCAACTGACAGTAATGCCAGTCTGTAACTGTAAATGACAGTAATGACAATCATGACAGTAATGACATGTCTGTAATTGTAACTGACAGTAATGACAGCCTGTAACTGTGACTAACATTAATGACAGTAATGCCATAGTCTGTAACTGTGACTGACAGTAATGACAATAATGACAGTAATGACACAGTCTGTAACTGTAACTGACAATAATGACAGTAATAACACAGTCTGTAACTGTAAATGATAGTAATGACACAGTCTGTGACTGTAACTGACAGTAATGACAGTAATGACACAGTCTGTAACTGTAAATGATAGTAATGACAGTCTGTGACTGTAACTGACAGTAATGACAATAATGACAGTAATGACACAGTCTGTAACTGTAAATGATAGTAATGACACAGTCTGTGACTGTAACTGTGACTGACAGTAATGACAGTAATGAGCATAATGACAGTCTGTAACTGTGACTGACAGTAATGACAATAATGACACAGTCTGTAACTGTAAATGATAGTAATGACACAGTCTGTGACTGTAACTGACAGTAATGACAATAATGACAGTAATGAGCATAATGACAGTCTGTAACTGTGACTGACAGTAATGACAATAATGACAGTAATGAGCATAATGACAGTCTGTAACTGTGACTGACAGTAATGACAATAATGACAGTCTGTAACTGTAAATGACAGTAATGACAGTCTGTAACTGTAAATGACAGTAATGACAATAATGACACAGTCTGTGACTGTAAATGACAGTAATGACACAGTCTGTGACTGTAAATGACAGTAATGACAGTAATGACAGTCTGTGACTGTAACTGACAGTAATGATAGTAATGACTGTCTATAACTGACAGTAATGGCTCTAGTTAACAAAGTCTATAATTGACAGTAATTACAATAATGACAGTAATGAAACAGTCTGTAACTGACAGTAATGACATTAATGTAACAGTAATGATAATGACAGCTACTTTATAAATATTTCCAGCCATTTAAAATGTCCACCAGACTTAACTTCCTGTTATCACATACATCATAGCAGCTATAAGCTGTGTTGAATGAACACCAGCAGTGTTAATATAACTGCAATTAGACACCAGTAAAAGTATGAAAGAGTTTATTCAACACTTTCGGTGTTAATTCAACACTGGGGATTTTTAGAGACTTTAACACATCTAGCTAACAGAATGAAATTATTATTAGTGAGTTTCCCGAGGCAGACACGTTTTGTTGTTCACTCAAGCTTGTTATTTTGGGTTGGCTAACATTAAACAGTTGCAGTCAGTTCCAGAGCAATCACGACTGCCTTTATTAACACTCCTGAGCAAAATCCAGCAGACTATAGGACGTCTTATTTCACAGCTGTATAATCTGTAAAAAATAAGACTAGATAAGGCAGGACTACATCTCCCAGGAGCCACTGCACACCACTTGATCACGACACCCAGCTTTTCTTTCTTTTCTTTTTTTTTTTTTTTTTGCTCTGACAAATCCCAGTTTGGGGTCATCTCAGTTTTTGCTGTTTGGAAAAAAAAAATCTTAATTTTATTTATTTATTTATTTTTTATTTTATATTTATATTTTTTAATTTTTTTTTTTTACAGTTTTAAACATGAACAAAAAATAAACACACACACACAAAACAATCAAATATAATATCACCCATTTGCTGATTGATTGATCTGATAGATGTTTTATTTGCACTGCTTGTCACAGCTCCTCGATTCATATGGATTATAAATATCGCTCGTCCGCATGTCCTCTACGTTTCTAGTCTATTTCTAGAGCTGCTGTATGAATAGAGTGGAGGAGAAGCTGATAGTGAGGACAGGGGCACATACTGCCGTAGAGCATGGAGCACATCTGAAATTTAAACCCACTTCGGACACCTGATTCTGTCAGCCTTACTTCAAACCAGGTCCGGCAAATCAAACTTTTTCACCCTTAAATAGAACCCCCTCTCCCCTATAACCCTCAAGGCCAGAGTTCTGGGCAGAAGCTGGTAGCTTTGTCTCACCTACACCTGTAAAACTACAGATTGATAGCATTGGGGCTGAAATAAAGGGAAAGAAGAAGGTGGTGGTGGTGGTGGTTGGGTGGATCCACAGAATAGAAAAGCATCCGTCAGCACTAACTGTCCACCTGTCAGTCTTCACAGTCAAAGCAGCATGTTTTAATAAATAAATAAAAAGCAGAACCACGTGCCTAGCAGAGGATCTTCACTCCCTGACTCGCCCGTGGCTAGAGAAGACAGGAATAATGCTCCGTATTAGAAAGTCCTCACCAGCTCCGGTGACTTACCTCTCATTTTCAATAATTGATATAGAAAGAAACGAAGTGGACGAATTGGCATCAGGGACTCGGGGGTCTGCTCTCAGACCCCCCCCCCCCTTTTTTTCTTACCGCCAGGCCAAATGAGATAGATTTAGGAGATGGAAGAGTGTCTTAGCGTCACTGTAGCTCTACTTGAAAATGTGCGAATATATTTCAGCCAGCTCTATTATGACATCTTCAAAAGGAAAATAATGACCTGCACATTTCGGATTGAAATTGAAAATCTCTCCCATCTTAGTCATTACTTAAACCATTCTATTTTGTATCGAACCATCAGAGTTTTTATGGAATTATGCGCTCCGGATGAGTTTAGCAGAGCCGACTTTGCTTTTTGGCCCTGCTTTTGCTTTTTTTTTTTTTTTTTTTTATTGCTTACTGATGCATTTGTAGTTTTTTTTTGCCTCCATTACTTTTTTTGGGCTTCCTGTATTTTTACTTTGTCTACACTGAAGAACCTCTCACAGAGAGAGAGAGAGAGAGAGAGAGAGAGAGGGAGGGGAAAGAAAGGCCTTGAGAGCGGGCACTGTATGAGAAAAGCAGAAAAGCTGATGACAAATTGCACATGGATTGATGGCTAGCATCTTTCTCTCCTTTCCTTCGTTTCTTCCTCCCCAACCTGTTGAGCTCTATACAGGCCAAAGCCTCTTTCATGTTAACAAGTGCTCCCAGGTGGGAGTTGCCATGGAGATTTCCCCGCAGCTGCCGTGGCGACGCGATCGGGGCAGAATGGAGAGGCTCCCCCTCTCCCCCATCGCTCTTCTCCCCCGCCCCTCCTACTTTCATCCCCATTTTGATTTGTAGCAAAAGCGTAGCTTAACCTTATAAGGCCTGGCTATAAATCTGGATTTTTGCTTTTGATCCGTTTACTAAACAACATGACGTGTCCAAAGAACACACTTATTCCACGTTATTATTACATCTTTCTAAGCTAAAGCCACGATTCAAATATTTCTGTAAACAGCGCCAGCGGTGTTTAGAAGCGAACTGGAAACCCCGCAGCGCTCTTTAGTTTCCGTGTGGTCTCGGTCTCGGTCTCGGTGCCCTCGCGGCCACTCTGTCCAATTTATCACTGCTGAACCTCCTGAATGTCACAGCTACAACGCTGGCTAATTGGCTAACAGCACTGCTACAAAAGTAGGTCCTTCCTTCCTCGTTCCCTCGACTGTCCCGGCTGTCCCGTATTCGTAAAGTAGGCCCTGCTTACAAGACACAGCAAAAAAAGAGATATCGGGGGGAAAAAAAATCCAGAGAGCTGCGTGTTTCTATTGAGATGTTGAAACCTGCTCGACGACCAAGAGCATTCTACTGCCTGCGACTCTTCTCCCCGTGGATGTGTTCAGTGTTTAGACGATAGGCATTAAGATCAACACACGCCAGCCAATTTCGATCCTGGCAGATCTTCTGCTCAAACGCTACCTTTTCTTCATGCGCTCTAACCTTGTTCTGCCCAAATCACAAAGTAATTCACATGCTCCAAGCCTCATTCGGGGAGAGCGCGAGTGCTGGGAGCCACCTCTGCCCTCGGCGAGCCGAGTGGAGGCGTGTGACACAAGATTGGCTCCTGGACCAGATGGATTTGCTCTGCTGCTGGAGCGAGAGAGAGAGAGAGAGAGAGAGAGAGAGAGAGAGATTTCAGCTTAACTAAATCAGAGCATGTCCTTGTGTTTGCCCAAGCACTGCTATATAAGATTGTGTGTGTGTGTGTGTAAAGTTTCGTTTTCCATGAACACAGGCAAGAAAGTGGTTTTAAAGATGCATGCTGATTCTTGTAATATTTGCAGGCCGCGTTCAGAAGGCACAGAATGACAAGCTCGCTAGTCACTTTATTAGGAACACCTGTAGCTCTGCGCCTTCATGCGTTTATCCAGTGAACCAATCACATGGCGGAAGCCCAGCACATGAAGTCATACCCATACAAGTCTGAAAAATGGTCTTCAACTCTCCAGTTTGGGCGAGTCTGAAAAACCCGATGTGGTCTTCTGCTGTTGTAGCACATCCGTCTTAAAGTTCGACGTGTGATATGCTTTTCTGCTCACCACGGTTGTAAAGGAAACAAAACAGCCCATCCCACCCCCCGCTTTGTCCCCATGTTGGATGATGATCCTTAACTGAAGCCTTTGATTTGTACCTGTATGAATTTCTTTATTCTGCTGATTAGATTGATCATTGGATCAGTAGATTAGTCAGGGTTCCTTATTATTAGGTCATTATTAAAATAATTTTTAAAAAAAGCATTAAAAAGTGAAAAAATGTTGACTTCGATCAAGATGAGATTGCAGTGCATTTTGAGCGTGTGTGTGTGTGTCCTGTGGTGGAGTTTAAAGCTTTCCTTGTGATGGAATTCAAGACCTTTCGGTGTTTACTATGATTTGAAATCTAAATGATGATGTTTTTATGATCCGCTGTGATTCGCTTTCTCCTCACGATGATTTTTTTTTCACCGTCCATTAGTTGGATTTCCAAAGCAGCGTCTCCGGCGACGTGACGACTGCCTGCTTCTTGGAACGAAAAAATGTAACAACATTTGGTTAGTAAAAGGCCAGAGGGAGTCCGAACGAAGCACCACTCCGGCACATCAGCATTCCACGGATTTCATAGAAGAAACATATGGTGCTATTTTAGTGCCCAGAGTAGAGCGTACGGACGCTTTAATTCACAAGCAGGATTCCTAGTGCTCTCACGCAGACGTCTTTCACTGCCTGCACGGATTTGCTTTGCTCCCACGCTAAATTACACACACACACACACACACCCCTCTCTCTCTCAGTGCTTGGAAGGTGCGTGCTCGAATTCTTTCTGTTCACTCGGAAACCCTTTTCGTCTCCTTGCTGCCACTTCTGGATTTTCGGGCGCAATAACTTTCGTCAACTGTCATCACACAGTCAGAAGAGTTCCAGGATTTCGGCTGGTGATGATGTTGGTGCGCTGTTACTTAGATTACTGTAGGATGTTTAAATACGACTAGTGTTTTATAAGGTGTTAGAACACGCAGTGGGTTTTTAAGGCAGTTTTGAAATACTGTATGTAGATGTCAAGTCAAGTCAAGAAGCTTTTATTGTCATTTCAACCACATATAGCTATAGTTTCATAGTGAAATGATACAGCGTTTCTCCGGGACCCTGGCGCTACATGGACAACATACAACATATAATTACAAAACAGAAACAACACAGAGCTAGGGATAGAAGTTTGTCCTGGCTACATAAAGTGTAATGAATCAGTCTCCTGCTGGATCACAGACTAACACCAGTGTTCTCGATCAGTGTTGGAATACATCAGTTCCACATTTTTAAAACCCTGAATAAACTCAAACACCGAGCTCACACCTGAGCCGAGACCCGAACCCACGACCCTGGTGTTATACAACAGAAAGGTGATCACGTGATCACTCTACATCAGCTTTAGTTTAAGTTGAGAAACGTAATATTTTTACGCAAAATAAACCCGATATTTTTCCACAACACATTTTCTTTTAGCAGAAATGCCACTCTATCAAAATTATTACATTTACTAATTATTTTTGAGGCCAAAAGTCTGAAACCAAAATAAACTGAAACGTTGTGCAGCTTGAATATTCAGGGTTCTGCATTATTTCTGTCTCACTGTATTTGTAATATTTTAACTCTTTAGCTTGAGTCGGATCTTTCCTGTGAAGCAGGAGTTTAAATAACAGGACGGTTCGATTAGTCAGGAACGTCAGGTTTTACACACACACACACACACACACACACACAGTGTCGTTAAAGCACAAGAGGGGCATACAGGAATGAATCCTGACACTGAGATTCATTAATGTTTTTTAAAAAATAAATAAATTTTTATGCACAGATTCCACTTAATTTTATTTTTTTTACTTTATTACTAAATATAGAAATTATTATTATTTATTTATTTTTTTTAGATTTTTTGTCTATTTATTTTCTCTGTAAAGCAAATTTCATTTGTTGTATGCATTTTCCATATTCTTTTTTTTATTTCAATTTTATTTTACATTTTTGCCCGTTTTTATCTGACTCTATTTTTTTTTTTCTTTTTTTTTCTTTGACTCTATTTTATAAAAAGGACAGCCGTAGAAAGCATTTGGCTGTACGTCCGGTTGTCTGTGTGAAAAAATTAAATAATTAGAATAGAAGTTTGAATGCAGAATAGAATTATTTTTTCACTCGGCCTTCCAGAGCGCACGCTGCACGTTTCTTGTCTTTATTTATGTACTTATCAGGCTGCTGGACTGACGGTTTTACATTCAACGAGCTTCATCCAAACCTCAAAAACTTCAAAACAAATAGCTGTAATTGCACCTAATGTGTTCCATCAGTGTAAAGTTCAGGAATAAAATAACCTTTTTTTTGGCTCCAGTAAACCTAACTGTACATATAAATACCGAGTCTGCTGTTTGAACCGTTGGATTATATTCATATGTGGAAAACTGGACTTTTAATGGAGTTCCTGGTGGCAATAAGTTTTGGCGCCCTCCGATCCAGAATCAAAGGTTGTAATGTAGTAAAAACTGCTTTTTCTAACCAAATAAATGAAGGTAATATTCAGTTTGTTTACACTTCACGTCAGATGATATTCACATATGAAAAGCAGATGCCTCCTGATTCTTTAAATCGAATAACTTGCCGTTCAGATCAAGCAGAAACAGTCCACCATGGACAATGGGCAGTTTTACGTTAATGTTCGTTAAGCTTTGAATTGAAGATTTTTCAAAAAGTGCTTTTTTTTTCTCCGTGAAGTTGGCCTCTTATATAAAAAGTCTGAAATAGTTAAATCGTGAATTTATTTCTGCTTCTATTCTCTATAAGAGATCTTGTTTGTGCATGTTTGGTGATTATAGTGCTGTCTATTCAGGGGGAAAAAAATGACACATTCCTTTTTACTTGTGAGTGTTTTACAGCACAAATCAGCACAAATGGAGAAAAAAATAACCTGGTATGATTTTGAGATGAATTTAAGTCTGCAATTATAATAATAATAATAATAATATAATAATGATAATGCAAACCCTTAACTAGTACAAAAATGTTTTATTAATGTTTTAAAATGCTTTTTTTTTTTACAAATTCATAATAATCCATTTTTATTGACCTATTTTTACTTATAAAGTTAGTTTATTTAATTTATTTATAGTATTTGAACTATTTCATTAGCATGTTTATTTCTAGTTATTTTTATAAAAGTGTATTTATATTATTTAATGTATTTATTTTGTATTATTTGATTTATATATTCTTTAATATATTTATATATTCTTTATTAAATAATAACAATATATATTTTATTCAAATTGTATATTTGTATAATTAATTGTATAAATAATTTCTATAATTGTATCATTTCAATTAATCAATTTTATTTATTTATTTGTTTGTTTGTTTATTTATTTTCTAACATGGAACATAAGGCAGGATTTGGGATTTTCCATTACTTCACAACACAAATAAGCAAATGACAGGAACATTAACTTTACAAACAAACCTCAGTGCATATAACCTTAGAGGATTCATTCACAGTTGTTCCTTCTTCCAGCAAGTTTTGTTCCATTTCTTTTTAGCTTACTTTCTTCTTCTTCTTCGTCTTCTTCCTTCTCCTCCTCCTCTCTCAGTACTGAGGGAAGTGTGTGTGAGGTTCTTGCAGCGTTCCCCGTCATTTAGTCCCTCTCCCTCCTCCGTGCTTCCTTGTGTTCTCTGGCCGAGTCGGTGGACCTGCTGTCTGAGGAAATGGTTTGTATTTAATGCATACGTGAGCAGGCTCCCTGTCTGTTCATTCACCTTTCCTCGTCCTCTTCACACCGCGCCGCCGAAAGACAAATACGCATTATACACTCGCTCTGTTTACATAAGATGCGTGTGTAGCAGCCTGAAGCCAGACTTTTTTGCTTTTGCTCGTGGAGAGAAACAGAACCGTGCACGCAGCTGTGTGTGAAGCCCGGTCCGCCGGTGTCCGGTGTCACACAACCCGTGTTGCGGTCACTTAAACGCTGCCCTGACGGTCTCGTATCAAGCGCGGAGTTTGTTTCTGCGTCGTGTTGATACATTTATCTCTAATGGATGCCTGTGTGGATTTTTTTTTTTTTTCTTTTCAGGACTCGTACATTTTTTGTCCTCTACGTTATGTCTTTGTTGCTTTATGCTTGTTCTTGTGTTCTTTGGCTCCATGAGCATTTTTTTTTTCATTTTCTAGATTTTTATCTCCTGTTACATCAACGTCCTAATCAAATTGTCCAGCGTTTCAAGTTTGCCTTTTTCATCAGGGAAAATAGTTTGGATGTCTTTGCGTTACACGCACAAAACACTGGATGAAAAAGGACCGAAATGTCAAACCTTGTCAGTTTTAAATGGTACATGGTGTGCTAGATGAATGTGAAAGAGAGCGGGTGTTTTTTTTTTTTTTTTTGGAAACAAATACTAAATGTGGAAGGGATCCCAGTTCTGAGGCGCGTCGGGTGGCTTGGCTTTTTCCCCACACTGTTCTCCCAGTCCAGAAGATTCCCAGGTTGACTCAAGAGTCCTGGACTTCTAAACCCCTCCCACTGTCCCCACCCCCCAGCTCATTCTGCTTAGCCCCGCCCCTGCTGGTGGTGCCTCTCTCCTGGGCCGGACCCCTTTCTCTTTAAGTTGGTACAATGTGGAGCTTTCAGTTTGCTCGCGTTAATGCTAGAAGACAGGCCTCCATTAATAATTCATTCTTCTTTCACCAACACTCACTCTGCATACGGAGCTAACATCAGCAGCTGTGTGTGTGTGTGTGTGTGTGTGTTTAGGGAGGATAGTAAGCAAACAGCAAAGGCAAATCTAGCCAGTGGTGAGGCCTTAGCTAGCTGACTGCTTAGCATTGCAGATGCTTCTCTCTACCTCTCTCTCTCTGTGTCTCTCTCTCTCTCCCAGGAACTTTTCTAGATATCATTTTACACTTCACTAGGGATTTAATGCAATGCACCAAAGTTCAACAGCGGATAGAAATTATGCTTGTTTGCATTAAACATGCATCAGGACTCAGATCCCTGGGGAAGTAACAAAAAAAGTTGGGGGAGATTCTTTAACTCGTGCAGGAGATGGAAGGAGAGAGATGGAGGGAGAGAGAGGGACTGGGAGAGAGACTGAGAGAGATGGAGGGAGAAAGGGAGAGAGAAATGGAGAGAGGGAGGGTAAGGGAGAAAGGGATGAAGGGGGAGAAAGGGAGAGGGAGGGAGAGACAAACTGAGAGAGGAAAGGTGGGAGAGAGGCACAGGGTGAGCCAGAGAAAGGGAGAGAGAGAGACTGAGAGTTAGAGGGAGGAAAGGGGGTAATATACGCTTTTTGAGGATGATGATGAATCAGTGTCAGTGTGATGAAGAAATGATGTCACTCTAAACGTCACGGCTCGGTTCAGCTGGGGTTTGAAACGAAGAGATTTGTAGTTCCAGTTGATGATATAAAACTCTCTCGTGGATGTTGATTATCAGTCTGCACTCATCTCTTCAACACACACTTTCCTCTGCTGGAGCTCCTCACACAGTGTATATTACACTGTACACATTACTCACAATAATCACACTCTTCTTCCGCTGACCTGCTTTCAGACACATTTTTCCTCATACTCTTTCCCATCTGTTTAGTTAATTCTGTATTTATTGTTATTTCAATCAAATTTGGAAGTTTTTATCGAAATTCTATTCTTAATATATTTTGATATATTTTTATTTTTTTCTCTTCTTTTTGATTCTATTTTTATGACACAGACGTCCTAAAAGCCTTTCACTACGTGTCCTGTTGTGTATGTGACACATAAAATTTAGAATTGGAATTTGAATGGGAATTTGAAATAAAATTAAATAAATTGAATTTAATTAATTTTAATTTTTACATTTTTTTTTGGTGTGTGTAAACGTGTGTTTTTATAGTCCAAGACATTGTGTAAATTCTGTTTGGAAAAAAAACACATACGAGGAACTTTGAAATAGTGAACATTTTTAACGCTTTTATAGATCCAAAAATAATGAAAAGCATGCAGAAATATCTCCAGGTCTTTATTTCTTTATGTACGCAGCTATGTATGCTTTAATGCCTCTCCTGTGTCATAAGTCAATGGGTGTGTCTCAATCCCAGTTAGCTCCCTAGCTCATGAATTCATGCTCTGGTCTGCGGCTCAGTACACAAAGGGACGCTGATGACTGATGTCTTCATTCTGATTTCCTCATCCCTCACTGTATAACCCAGACATATCAAATATTTCAGTTTTATTCGTTTTTATCTTAATCACAAGTGTTTCTGCCGTGGTTCTTCAAGCACAAGCCACACAGACTAGCTAGTGGATTAAAAAAAAATGATTAAACAAACAAACCATCAGTCTTAAAATATCACACCTCCTTTTCCAGTCAGGGAACATGGAAGAGTAAAGGAGCATTAAGGATGCATCCTGTTACCAAGATAGCGGCAACTAACTAAATATATATTAGGTTTAACTGATTATAAAGTGTTGTTGAGGCAAGCAGATAACAAGGTGCTGTTTTTTTTTTGTCCAGACTGGCTGCTGATGGAGCAAAGAATTATGGGACTAGTGGAAATCATAAATGAGTTTCAAGAGAAAACACAAGCAGAATAAATTGATTTCAATTCATAAAGATTTGTTTATTTCTATTTGTAAATATTAGGTACAAAGAGCAAACCAGAGCAGACGGGATCGGTCAGGTTTTATTTGCATCTGTAATAGAAAGCAGGATTGGGATTTGCAAACCTGTCTGTCGTCCACCCCGTCCTGCGTTTTGTAATAGTGGACGTCAGCACCCAGGCATGCGTCCCGCCTCGTGCCTCAGCAGCTGCAGCTCCGTCCACAAGAGCAGCGGCCAAAATCGGACAAATTCAATTCATTACCCGATTTCACTTTCCAGCCCCGAGGGAACCTTCGCTTTCCGAGGCCACATTTTGTCCAGTAATTAGCTCCGTATTAATCAGCCCCTCCCCCCTTGTTGTCCCGCACACCCCTCCTTTAATCAGCGTGGAAGTGGTAGCTTTGATGACCACTCGATTACTGCTACACACACTTTCCCATCATTTGGGTTATTTGTGTGCTCATGCTGACCCCAGCTCCGGCTCATCTCCTCGGGCCCTGGCTCGGCCTCGCTCGGCACCGTGCGCAGAAAGCCGTAATTCATTTTTACGCCGCTCTCCACGCCAGCTGTAATTGCAGGGACCGAGTGGCCGAGTCTCACTCTCACCTCAAATGACGCTAATGAGTAGGTCCTGTCATGCAGGCAGTGGACTACGCAGCCGAGGACCGAGACGCGTAATTACTGTGGATTTGGAAGCGGTTTGTCTTCGTCAATTTAGGAACGCTGTCTTTATCAGTTGTCTGAGCCCTTATTTATTTATTCTTTTATTTATTTATTTGCGTGATTCAGATGCTCTCCTTTAACCTCACCACATGGTATTAGCAAAACTTGATGACGACCAGATCACATTTTATAAATATGTATGTGAAGTAAACATGAGTATTTTAACACTTTACCTCAAAGTTTTTTTTTTTTTTTTTTTTTTTTTGCATTTCCTGTTTAACATCTCGCGCTAGAAACATCCTTTATCGTGAGACGTTCATAATAGGTTGTGGAAAAAAAACGTCCACTTTATGTATAAATGTATGGAAATAAATATGTAGAAATCACAGGGGAGAAAATCAGTGTTAGCAAGCCAAATTTGATAACTTTTAGTAAATTATTAATTTAAAAAAATGTAAATAAAATATTAGAATGTCTTTATGGACAAAAAAAAATGGAGTTTGCTCCTGTTTTTATTGTGTTTATGTTCATTATTGAATGTCTTCGTCATGTCTCACTCCACAGTGGTGATTAATATGAAGCTCCTGTGAAAGTAGACACTCAGGACTTTAAGGGTTTGTAGTGTTTCTTAAGAATTTCTGTTTTTATCCCTAGCCTACTAGGAGCAATATATTCATAGAGAAGTTTTTTTCCCCCACACAAATGTTTCTATCTTCAAAGTAAATATTGATATCAAACCCATTTCCGCTCTCTGAGATGCTCCAAGTGCTTGTTCTTCTAAAAGGCAGCTCAAATGTGATCTTCAACCACTAAAATTTTGTGTAAGGTTCTCCAGCAGAGGGAAAAACACACGTCTAAAACACACTGAAAGCCAACAGAGTCCTGACTCATTTTATATCAGACTCGCGGCGATAAAGTAATTCATTTCTTTACACTGATTAAAAAACATCCCATAAGTCCATTTCCAGTGTACTGGTGTAAAAAGGAATTCTCCCAACTGTCTGCGCTTTCTTTCTTTCTGTTCATTACTTATTTAAGAGCAAAATGCAGCCAATGCGGCTTATTTGTTAAACTGGACACGGAGCGGATTTTGTACTTGATCGCTCTGGCGAACGTTTACACAAGAAATGATGTTAATTTATTAAATAAAAAAAAAAAAAAATGTTCATATTTTACTTGTGCTCCAGAGTTTGCATACAGCTACATATAGGACGACTCGCTAAAGTGTAAACCGCAGTGTGACTTCAGATCCTATTGCATTTCCACAAGAAAGCACAAAACACTACGTAATTATGAAATAAGCTGCAGCTAAATCAGCATTTTTGGTCGCAACAATCATAAAAAAAAAAAAAACCCAAACCCTTGGACAGACTGAAACACAGCATTTAATGACTTCTAGAAGAGATTTTTAGTTTTGATCAGAAACACATCTTCATACTAGTTCACTGCATCAGACAGTAAGAAAAAAAGATTATTAGCATTAATTAAAGAAGGTGAGAAAAAGACAAAGCGAGCTGATACGAAAAGATAAAACTAATCTTTCAGTTATGACAAAAGAGATGATGTATAAGTATAAATAAACCATATGTACCGTATAAATAAACCATAAGCGTGCTGTAAATGAATGCTTCAGGTGATGGTGTTGTAGTGAGTGCAAATAACCTTCGCTTCTGTTTATCAGCCTTTTCTCAGATCCTTCATTTCCCTGCTGTCTGCACACGTGAACTTTCATGTGCGTCAATAAACAAAGAAAATAACCAATGGCCAACGTACACATTCAATATAATTTGTCGATTTTTGGCTGGGTTTTGCCTACACAGACATTTATACACATCTTTAATAAACATGAGGCACATTATCAGATGTGCCTCATGTCTCAGGAAAGAGACTTATGGAAAAAAAACGGGATTGTTATGTGATATGAGGTTGTTGTTTTTTTTTTTGAAACAGGGATTCAGCAAAAGTTAAATATTTAAGCGTTTCATAGGATTTATGACACCGCAGGTATGGAATCTGCCTGGAAATAAATAAAGATTTAAACATAGTAAATATTTTCAGAGCCATAACTTCTGCTGGCTCTGTGCAAGTCTGGATAAAATCGAGTGAAACTCTACTGAGTGTATCGGGAATATTTACAGGTTTAAGTCAAACTAAGGAGTAGCGAAGCCGTGTGTGTGTTGTGTGTGTGTGTGGGTGTGTTTCCAGCTAAGCCACCTTTTCCAAAGCTTGCCGAGAGACTCTGAGACCTGCTGAAGGACTGACAGGGGAGCACCAGCCCTCTCGCAGCTCTCCTCCTCATAGCTTTCCTGTTGTTTCTTAGCCGGATTTGTAGCCCCAGAAAAACACAATCAGTCCTCTAGCATCATCGCACTGATCACTTCAGAAAGCAGTATTGACGGCTACGAGCCGGCTAAAGAACCCGAATCAGCACATCGGAGCAGGACAGATTGGATGGGGATGGATTAAGAATTTCTGTACATCCTCCTTATTTTATTTATTTATTTATTTTCGTACTTTGGAGAAGAAAGAAGTTCAACGTGTGAGAAACTCATTGTCCGTGAGCTCAGAACGGTGCAGTTCTTAGCATCCTGTGCCTATGAATTCTATGAAATCTTGTCAACGTCTTGTGATTTAAAAAAAAAAAAAAATCACATGATGTTAAATTACAGTAATTGCGCTGTGCTCACTTTGTTTCCCTCTCCATAAAGTGTCTCGCTTGCCGTTTCCCAGCATCCGAGCCTGTCTGTGTGAGGGGGAACAAGATCCTTGAAGATTTTCTTGGCTTGTTGTTTTGAGTTTTGCTTAAATGAAATTCCACATGGTTGCTAAGATGTACAACTTTGGTTTGTGGGGGAAAAAAACAACACGCGCGCACACACACACACACACACACACACACACACACGTATATTCTCAGTTTCGTTCTATGAAGAGAATGAAAAGTATGCAGTAATATACGGTGCGAGCGAGAGGACCAGGCAGATGGATGGACGTGAGTAAACACTGAAAGGAGATGGTGTTTGCTTTTATAGGGATGTAATTCACGATCACTGGAGTCACGAGGCTCTGATTCAGAGCCTGTTGCGGTTAATATGAGGAGTGTTTTCCTGTAACATCATGCGTTTTGTTCCTCGTACACCATAGCAGTTTACTAAGGGTTAAGTTTGTTAACGTGCTTTTTAATGCATCATTTACCTGAGTGTTGTGTTTATAACTAGTGAATTTGAACATGCTTATAAACGTGGGGCAACTTACATTACTACATTCTTTTATTTGCACTGTTTTTGACACACAGACTCACCAGCTACTGTATGAAGAAGCTGTGTTCAGTCAGGCAGTTATCTAGCACAGTGCAGGAAAGATACAGAAGAAGAAGCCTTTGTCATATATAGATTACAGCACAGTGATTTTTTTCCCCCTGCATATCCCAGCTTAGGAAGGTGCTGAGAGGGGCAGATCGGAGGTGCTGGGGCTCGAACCTCTAACTTTTACGATCAGTAACCTGTTTAAATCACCACTTCCCCAGGAGCAGGGAGGGTTAACGGCAGTCCAGAGGCTTGACTGATCAGTGGCCCAGAGCTTTAACCATTGAAACTATTATCTTAGATTCCTGTTCTTAGCTGACATCAGGACCAGACTTGGTTTTCTGCAGTGCTGAGATGTTTTTTTGCTCACCACGCATGAACAGAGTGGTTCTTCTCAGCTCGAACGAGTCAGGACAGCGTTTTCAGAAAGGCTCACTCACAAAAACTGGATGTTTTTTTGTTTTCTGTCCCAACTCTAGAAACTCTTTTGCAAGAAAACCTTCAGTTTCTGAAATGCAACCATTCCAAGGTCAAAGTCACTAAGATCCCGTGTTTCCCCCGTCCTAGTGTTTGATACGGACAGTAGCTGAAGGATTTAATGCGTTGCATCTGCATGATTTAATGCCCTGTGCTGCTGCTACTTAATGGTGAGTGTATGCAGATTTAGAGAACTCGTACTGAAACACTCTACACACTCGTAAATCATTACTGGGGAAAAAGATGTAGGGAAAAATAAACACGGAAATCTGTAATTCCAACAAGATGGCATCTTTGTCATCTGGACTTTTCCATGCAGTGGTTAGAAAAAATACTGAAAATGTTTTGAGCAGCTTTTTGGAATTGTAACTTTGATCAGTAAATAGGAAACACACTTTGTACTTCACTTTGTGCTTGTAAATCAGGAACGAAGCAGAAGATTCCGCAGGGATTACTGGACGTTAATTCCGCCATAATCCCCTAAAGAAAATTCACTAATGTCAATAAGGCGCTCGGAATGATCACAGTGGGAAAGGCATTGCTCAGAATCGCGTCGAACAGAATTACAGGACGGCAAGGGGAGACGATTTGAATATGAACTGCTTGGTCTCGGAGCAGACGGGGGGGGGGAAAGGAGCATGTATTGATTTCACAAGCTCAATTACTGAGTCATACAGTCCACATCTTCCAGAGCCCTTGATCGCCTCGCATCCTTTGTGCTCTTCATTAATACCCGAGCATGAGCCCTGTTCCTTATTAATTCATATGCACACGTCTCTGACACGGTACAGGACCCCCAAGTCCAGTCCCTGCTTTTTCCCCATTACTTTCTTTCCCCTGACCTGCTGCGTGGAGTTGAATGATTTATATGTCGGCCTCTCCTGCAAACACACTTCCTCAGCCTTGTCAGACATGACAGTGGGAGTATCTGTGGGTGATTAATGAATTTGTGTCTGTCGCCGACTTCAAAACATCTTCATTTAGGCATCAGGGCTACTTTGCACGCTGGAGCGAGGAGGCGACGGGTCCTCGAAGGATTAGTTCTCGAGGTAACCCTGCGGCCATCGCCGCGAGATGCCGAGGGTTTTAATCTGGACAAGACGAGCAGTACCACGGCCTTCCTAAAAAGCCTCATTTCATTTGCATTTTCATTTTTAACGGACAGTTTTTTGGAGACAATGCAACGTAAGTGTATATCCGAGTGGCTGATACGGATACAGAGGCAGGTGGAAGAGCTTGACTGACAGCCAACAGCATTCACGATATGCCTGAGCAGATGATCATGCGATGTGACCAAAAGTTTGGACACCTTACCGTCACACCTCTATGTCTTTGATGAACAGCCCATTCCAGATGCTGTTATAATAACCTCCACTCTCCTAAGAAAAGGGTTTGTGATCATTCTAATGCTACCAGAGCATTAGTGAGATGGAGATCAGGCATCGATATTGTAAGAGCGAGAAGGTCGTGTTGCAGTTCATCCAAAAAGGTGTTGAGGTCAGGACTCTGTGATCTGTCCAGTCCAACCTTAGCCTCCACATCATGTCTTCATGGAACCCAGGGGATTTGTGCACAGGGACATTGTCATATTGTTGTCTTATAGCACTCAGACATTTTACACAACTGTGTGCTTCCAGTTTTATTCTATTGATTTGGAGAAGATCCACATACGGTGTGATGGTCAGATGTCCACTATCTAATAAGCTACTACTGTAAAGCAAGATTGTCTCATGGGGCAGAGCGTAAACATTTTAGAGAGCATTTAATTGGACAATCAGTTTTGATTAGACAGCTTAAATGAATAATGAAAAATGTTTGATTAAATTTTAAATTAAAATAAGGTTACGTTAAAAAAAAAGGGTCTAGATATAATGTGATATAATATTGGCGTCTATATGACTAAGGGACAGGTACAAAAACCTCTAAAATGCCAATTTTAATTACAGAGTCCTTTAAGTTCACTCAAGGCCTCAGGGTTTTAAACATGGAATTTTTTTTTTTTTTCGACTATTATCCCAGAATGTTAATTGCCGAGATAATAAGGTGCTTGTTTCTTGGCTACCTTAGAAAGTCAGTCTCAGAGGATGTAATTTGGATGCAGCGTGATAAATCGCCAGTTTTTTTCCCCCCAAAGTGTGAGTGCGAGTTAGATTTAATGGCAAATCTCCTTCTTTAGGCTTTAGGTAAAGGTTCAGCAGTCCTGTTCTGGCTGAAATTGGTCTTGCGCACAATTTGCAAGGATTCTCACCCACCAAAGTGGAGTTAATACTCTGGAAGAAACCGCTCAGAAGGAAAAGTTCCTCGTCCCGACCTTCACCGCCAAACATTTCGTACAAGATGGATCGTACAACTTCTTAACGATTTACAGTTGTGAAACTATGCTGATTCTCTGCTGAGGAAAAGTGCATCAGTCGAGTGTTATTAATCAGATCCAGACTCTTCACCGTGGGAGTGAGGACGTCTTAAGCGTGGCTTGCCCAATCTTCTGCTGTGAGAATGGCACCGATTATTAAGCAGTTGTGAAAGCGGCCAGTCGAAAGTTGTGAGCTCGCTGTCAAAATTTTGCATTCCCACAGAGCCCCAGATCTGTTGCTTTAAGGGTTTTGCCTCTTTCTGTTTCATATCAGTCTCTGGTGCTGTAAATTGTTTAAGCCAAACTTGAGCACGTTCTTCCTGTATTCTGTACTTTTTCCCGTGGCCTCCGTGTCTCCTTGGATTAACTGAAGCTGCTGACTTTTTTTTTTCCCTTCCTGGTCTCAGGAAACAAATGGCAAAGAAAAAAAAAGGGGTCTTATTTAACCTTTTCGTGAATTTTCTATGTCTGCTAAAGTGCTCTAATAAAAGAGGCCCCCGGTCTGGAGTGTAGCATGAGCTCGGTTTACGGTCGCTTGCAGATATGGATGACTAGCTGCCTGTGGCCTTGTTAAAGCAGCACTTCCGCGGTTCCAGTTCTGCACTTCTCACTGCCTGTAAAAGCTGAAAGAAACATACGGACACTTTAATAGGAAGCACCTGCATACCTGCTCATTCATGCAGTGATCCAATCAACCAAAATTCACGCAGAGACAAATCAAGAGCTTCGTTCATCACGGTTCTCTTTCTGTTTATGGCATTTGCCAGTCTCCAGAGAATGCCAAAAGAATCAGTCAAAAAACTCGAAAAACATAGTTTACATGAAAGTGTTATATTTCTCAACAAATGATCGTATATTAAACTTAAACACGTTTCTTATTGATTAGATTTAGAGTACGCGTGATCAGTTCACATAGTATTAATGTATTAATATTAACGTAAACCGATTACATGGTGAAATCTCAGAAGGTGAGATTTGAATGGGCTGATGGGAAATACAGCATAACTACAGTGTTAAAAAATCGTGCTTGGTAGAACACGTGTCTGTTGTATAACATCAGCAACATCGGTGCGAGTCTTGGTGCACAGAAAAGCATCTCGCAATACACGACATGCAGAACCGCACAAGAGTCCATCTGGTTCCGTGCTTGTCATTAAAGAACCAGAGGCTACAGTGGGCACATGCTCCCCCAAACCACCGGGCGATGTTTTCCTTGACCTGTATCTGCATAATATCACGCACCGTGCTGCTGCAACATGATTGACAGATTAGCGAATCCATGAATACACATGAGTACAGGCGTTCCTAATAAAGGGCATGTTTGTGTACGCATACTCCGCTGTTCATATGACCTGCTGGAGTGACAGTCTACAATAATATTTCCTATTCTGCCTACATCACGCGTCGCTAGACGTTATAGCATCCGCCGTCTGTTTCACAACAAGACGAAGCGGTTTATAAAGGTGGCGTAGTTCCTGAGGTCACTTAGCAGAAGGCAAGTTAGGAAAGCGTTGACACACGTCACCGACAGGAAGAAGGCAACCAATAAAGTATGCGCTCTTCATATCAGATTCTTTCCAAATTGGACTTTATAGCTCTCAATGTCTCAATGACACCAGTAACTCGACTCTCCATTGTAATGATGGAGATGGATCTTTCCTGCCTCTCCCATAATCCCTTGCTTGATGGATCGAATTGCTGAAACAGGCAGAGTGGAGCAAGGGCAGCTTGGAACGAATTATTAAGCTACGTCACGGTTGCTGATTCATACGGACCTGTCAGAAAAAGAGGCCCTAATGAGGTTCTCGAATCGATAAGCCTTTAACGGTAAAACGCTCTGATGAAGTGGGATGGCATCTACCGCAGCAGAATTTTCCTCTTCCTGTCTCTTACACACCTGCTTCATGGGCCTCGGCGGAGGTGCCAGTTGCGCGAACGCGTTTCCCGCCAGGCAAGTCGTCAAGTCAATAAGCTACAAAGGAATTTATTTGCAAGTATTGACAAGTGAAATGATGAAGACAGGGTAGGAAGTCTTTCCCAGCTGGGCAGAAAATCACATTTCGCTTTTCTTAGGGCTCGAGTAATTTTATTAGCGTTCTTCCACTACATAGAAAACCAAATTTCTCAGAATGTTCATTATGCCAAATAAAATAACAGTCACCTTCGTTTAAATATAGCGCTTAAATTACCAGCTTCAGATTACATGGAAAGCGTACACGGTCTTCCCAGAGGAAAAGCTGTTGCACACTCACAAGAACTAGTAGTTTTCAAGTTAACTTGCGTGATTCATTTATTTATTTGCCTGCTTACTTACTTATTTAGATAGTTCTTCAGATTTTGATTTTTAATCTTATAATTTAAACTTATTTATTTATTTAATTATTTTTGAAATGTTTTTATTGAATTATTTTTTATTTTTATTAAATAATAAATTATTAATTAATAAATAATTGTATTGCTTTTTTACTTAATTAAATGCTATATTAAATGATTAAATAATTATTTTATTATTATTATTATATATTTAAATATTTTCATGGGTTTTTTTTTTAATATAAAAGGCATTTATGTTTACAGACATGAAGAATTTGCAAACATTATCTTTTTTTTGCACACCATGCACACCATGTATTATAGAAACACATTTAGGAATTATTCTGCTGGACATTTTTCTTATATCACTGACCTCTACTTCTCTTTAAAAACATTTGGCAGAAAAGCAACAAAGAGATCTCTTCATATTTAAAGGAGAATAAAGTCAAAATTGCTCTCAGCGTAAAAGAATCCTAGTGACGTTCAGTAGAAGGAGCAGATCGGTCAGGAGCTCCAGCCATTATTAGACAGACCAGTGGTGCTGTTAAACATCTGGCTGAAGCATCACACCTGTCAGACACCTCCAGTCCTGGGACTTGAGCTCATAAGCTTCTAGTCACAGAGACAGATTCCTAATCAGTGAGCAAGTCCAGGCCTCAGAAGAAGCTCTTACTGTCTGAAGTCCTGTCTGTTGCCCCAGCAGTGATAATGGAGCAGTCTACCAGGTGAAAGACAGAATAAAACATGACGGGAAGTGCTGTTAGAGGAAACTAATCACCAATCTGGAAGTGTTTCATTCCTCTTATACCACAACAGTGATTAATATTTTACTCTGTTTAGTTACAGTTTATTTTATTTTATGGAACAATACCATATGTCATGTCAGCGATTCCCTCTCTAGAAGATTCTTCTGTTTCAGCTTTACCTCTAACAGTGACCAAGTCCTGACACTGGAGACCCAAAAAAATGCTTAGTCATCATTTTTAAGGAATCAGCCTTTCCTAACCAATCAGAATCGAGAATTCAGGAACGTTATGATGGAGTAATAGCTTGTCAACGGATGAAAGCCAAACGTGCTGCGAGATTATTGCTGTATTAAATAAAAAACTCTCGATGAAATATCGATGTATTAAAAAAAATGATTTATGAGAGCTTTACAGGATGAAGTGTTTAGGTTCAGTGTTAGTAAGTGTGCGTAGGTTTCAGCTGAAATGAAATCATTTTCAGATCGTGGTTAATGCGCGGTAAGAGCGCGGCGCTCTAGAGCGACGGGAAAAGCTGCTCTTGTGTAGTAAATATAATCTAAAAGTCATTCACAGACTCAAGACTGTGAAACGTATTAGTCATGCATGAGAAATGGTGGAGTTTGTATTGACAGCTCTGCCTTTTGAGAAGTTGTGAACAAGAACGAGGATCATTATATCGGACCATCTAAGCCCTGCATGTGATTTAGCGAGATTACTGGCAGCTTCGACTCGAGAGGGAGAGGAAAAAAAAAACGTGAGAAGCAGAAGATTTAAACAAAAGTTTCCGTTTCCTTGATTGCTGGCCTCGTTGCTGTCTAGCAGAAACTATACGGATGTCAGGAAACATCTCTCTGATTACTGTTCCTTTCGTCTATACCATTTTTTCCCCCCTCAAAACCCACATTTGAACATCGTTTAAGATCAAGTTCGATCTAAACGTTCTCCTGCACGCCCCGTCTCTACCTTCAGCCACACAGATAAATGTCGAAAGAATTTATTTTTGTGGTTATCAGAGCAAACAGGCAAAGGTCAGGTGTTCCATTCTTCAAACTTCCATTCTGAGAACTAGGAAAGAGACGAGGCTTTCCTAAAAGAGGCGGCCCATGAAAAGTTCTGCACATACGTACAGATACACACACACCAAAAAGAAAAAAAAAAAAGGCATTGCATCATCATTGCGTTTTTTGAAAAATGGTATTATTTTTAGCAGGGCTAGTTTTGGAAGACTGCGTTAGCCCTAAAGCATTTCAGTTTTAATGAAATTTATTTCCAACAGAAATTGCTGGAGTCTGTTTTTGGTCAAAGCCATGAATTTAAAGTCAGATGTGAGTCTGATAGCATTGTGGCTTGTGTTGTTTTAATGCTTGTAAAGGAAGTATAAGGTTAAAAAAAAAAGAAGAACGACAATAAAATAATGTCTGTACTTCTAATGTAATCCTACTAGTAATAGAAACCGTACTACTACTGCTGTTGATAATATTACTACGACTGCTATTAGTACTATTAGTATTTAAACCGTTACTACTATTAGTTTAACCCAACTATTACTTTCAATTTTCAATATTTTCAATAGTTACTATTACTAATACTATTACAACAACTATTACTATCAGTCCTTCTATTTTATTATTACTACTTATACTACTATTACTGCTACAGCTACTAGTATTAGTACTAAAACTAATCCTACTACAATGACTATTCCAACTATTGCTGTAATTTATTTCCACTTTTATTACGAATACTCCTATTACTATTAATTCTACTAATACTACTAGGACTGCCACAGCTACTATTACTATTAATACTGCTGTTACTACAATTGTTAGTTCTATTAGTATTTAAGCCATTGCTACAATTACTACAACAACTATTACTATTAGTTCCTTTTATTACTACTAATACTACTATTACTGATACCACTATTACTATTAAATCTACTAATACCACTCTTAGTACTACAACTAATCCTACTACAACATCAGTTACTGTCAATTTTTCTACATTTATCAACTACTATTGCTACTATTAATTTTACTATGACTGCCATAGCTACTATTACTATTAATAATGCTTTTACTACAACTGCTCTTAGTACTAATAGTATTTAAACCACTGTTAGTGTTACAACTATTACTATCCATTCCTCTACTTTTATTACTACTAATTCTACTATTATTACTATTAATTCTACTAATACGACTATTACTGCCATAGCTACTATTACTATTAGTTCTTCTACTATTACTATTACACAACTACCGCTACTATTCATACAAATAATAATAGTAAGAAGAATAAGTTTTGATAAACTCTGAATTGGTGTTGAATGTTTAATATTTGTTTGCGAGCTGTTTCAGAGCGCTATCGTATTCCAGTCATTTGAAAAAAAATGGAACCGTTGAAAATATAGAACCGGTGATGGATATGCTGAGCTGAAATAACCAGAACCCCAGCAGTGCTCTCAACATTCATCTGGAAAACAGATGATTTCAGTAAGCAGAAATGTCCTGGTCAAAGACAGAGTGTTGTTTTGAAATCGGAAAGCCCATCATTTCCGCCGCAGGCGTGCAGGAGGACAGGGCTGAGGGGCGAAATGAGTGGAGATGATGTTTTAAGTACTATGCAGATTTAGATGCAAGTCTGATGCAAAAAAATTATAAGGAAATGTAGTCACAGCATCGCTCCATTAGTGATGATGGCATGTTGCAGCTGTATTGCAACACACTGTGATTGTAAACCGCCTTCGGTAAATTAAAAGAAACAGGTGTAGCCATAATCCGTCACCGTTAAAACACTAGCCTGCAGATATTGCACTTTTTTATGGGGGGGTTGATCAAAACACCCATTGCACGGGGAGATTGTAATTGCTCTTTTTTTAATGCATAATGTTTTTGTGATGTCAGTTCTGCTGAACTTGTCATAATGATTAATAAACAGTTGGAGCAAAAGCGGGACGGGGAAAAAAAAAAAAAACAACCCGAACAGACGTGGTTCATTTAAACCGTTTCTCAGATGCACATGAACACCGTCGGACCCTGAATTCCTAATGTTCAATATAACAACTGTGTCATTTTTAGATATTGTTTTTAGAAGTTTTGACCCTCAAAAAAATCCAAAGCAGAAATTACTTTATTAGGTGTTTTATATATTTAAGCAATATTTTGGTGTCGAACTTTTTTACAGTAACTTTTTTTAGTCCATTATCTGTGTCTGTAGGACAAACCGGCCCGGTTCAGACAGAATATTTTGACCACTTGAAGACTCAGGATGAAGGTTCTGGGCGTCACCCTAGCGCTGGAGCACTGGGTGGTATCTTCAGGGTTTCTTGCAGGAGGCCGAAGGGCATGTTCTTGTCAAAGCAGGGTCATCTGAACACACAGCCAGCTGCCAGTCATCCAGTGAGGCCAGCGTTGCCCAGGGTAACTCCACAAAGCCAGCGATGATGAGGTCATCGGAGGGTGGAAAGGAGAGCAGCCCAAAGCCCAGTGCTGTGTTTTTTTTCCCTTTAGTAAAAGCTAAACGAGGGACTGAGAAGGGGTGGGGGTCGGGATTACGTGGGGAAAACCTTTTCATTTTTCCCTCAATCTGATTAGCCCTCCAGTTACATGAGCGGTGCACTTGGGGGGGGGGGGGGTCGGGCAGGGGTAGCTGAGCTCCTCATCCTCCGGCTTTTGTGCTCAACTGAGGAAAGACCTTAATATATTGCGGCAAATTTGGTTCTTAGGTTCCTTCTCGATTAGGAGGGGCTTTTGCGGCAGCGTTTGTGTTTTGGGTTTAGTCATGATGACCCACATCTCGGGCCTCTTGAAAACAGTTGCTCACAGACTGAAAGAGAGAAACGAGTGTATAAAGAAGGAATGCCTGGACTGGAACAGTGAGGGTGAGAGAGGAGACTGAGCGCAGAATGGGTTTTCTTTTTCTCCGCTGCTTTCATTACCATGATCGATTTAATAATAATCAACAATAATGCAACCTAGTAACATTTTTGTTATGTTAATATACCCACTGAACTTTACCCCAAGTACACCGGTATGAGTTATCCATCAAAAATACCCCAAAATACAGTCTGTGCCTCTACTAATAAAAATTGGCTCAATCAACATGAATCTGGAAAGATTTGTTTGGAAATCTCTAATCTAATCCAGCATCATCTGCAAGCGCCGCCCACTTCACCCATCTCACATGCCTTGATTTCTGCAAAGTTTAGTAACATGAAATGAATAATTTATATTTATATAATATAGTTTCGTTTATATTATTATAATACATTGATATATATTTCTATTTATCATATATTTAACTTCAGTTTATTAAGAATGCCACTGAAATTTTTAATAAATAAATAATAAATAAAAAATAATAAAATTAATTTCAATTTTTAAAAAATAAAAAAGCATTTTGAGCTAAAAAAACAAACAAACTTGACTACATGAAGTGTCTAATATAATACTTTGTATATTTACAGTAATATTTAAAATCAACTAAAAAAATCTTTTTTTACTGTTATGTTTTATATTGATTACTGTGGAATCTGTTTTGTGGTTGCCTCTGCCACCAAGCAGCTGCTGACTGCACAGCTGCTAAAATGAGGATTTCTCAAACCTTAAACTTGTAAACTGTCAGTGAAACATGTTTAAATCATTCATGGAGATTTTTTGAAATACTAAAAAATCAATCCATCACCAGACTAGCAGCAGATTGACGTTGGTTGTGTTCTTTAGCTCAGCTCACGCAGGTTTCTGGAGCGTTACACCACAACCACCGCTACAGTGAATTAACCTCACAGATGTTCAACCTTCGGTGTAAAAACGGGGTTCAGGAAACTCTGGGCTTTTTATAAAATTTTTTCCTCACTGCCTCCACAGCACCGAGGTTCAACCTCTCTCACACCTCCAGAGTCGCACTTCACCACGCAGGAGCAAACGAACGAGAGAAAAGGACGAAAGACGTGTGAAATTTTGCATGACTGATAATAGATTCCAGGCAGCTGCGAGATTGCAGCGGCGTTGATTGGTGTTTTATAGGAATACCTGTTAAAGATTCAATTTCCAAGTGATTTTTCATAGTCACTTTAAAGAGCCTGGTGTGTTATTTGAAACCGCTCGCAAATCTCCTGTAATAATATCTGATCACTGCACTGCTCTTTTTTTTTTCCTCCTCTCTAACACGCATCAGTGCATTGCATTGAAACTTGAGATCGCTGTAGTTGAAATTGTCGGAAATTTCCATGCTCCGCCCGACATCTGTATGCGATACCGTTATTTATTTGCTGTTTCAGTTATAACGTATTTAACATTATGGCTGTTTTTTATTTATTTTTGAACACCTTTCACTGATGCAATCAGAGATATTGTACTTTACATGGGAATTGTTAACAGAGTAACTACACGGTGAGAGCAACGAGAGAGTCGATTCCCAGATTTTGGGCTAGTTTTCTCGGAAAATTTTTCCGGGCCAAGCTTCATCTGTGTCTACTAAATTCTCATAAGTCATTGGTTCTGGGGAAAATTAGGGGAAAAAAGTGTATCTTCTTCCAAATCATTCCAGCTGTAAGCTTGGATTTGGACAAATCAAAGCAAATGAAATACAGATTTCTGTGAAAGAGTAAGAGCGAGGATGTGAGCGAGCGGCAAACGCTGTTGTATATTGAGGAAACAGATCCAGCGCTTCTCCTCCTGCGTATCAAGCGAAGGAGCAAACCCCAGAGCTCCAATGAGCTCTTTGTCATTGTTAAGCTCCGCTCCACATTCCTGTCTCTCACCGGTCTGCTCTTAAACAAACTTTTTCCACTGTTCTTCTCTCCACTCGGTGCACTTGAAGTTATCAGGCTCTTTCAAACCAACAATAGCGATGCTCTGAGAACTGAAGGCCTTCTGTCAGGCCGGGGGTCCTGTCCCTTTGTCTCACCGGACACGAGCTCTGTGACCAATTAGCGTTTTATTGGCCTAGCCGAAAGCAAGAAATCTGTGCCTTGTAAAGATTTTGCTCTAAGGATCTCTGCTCTTTCCTTCCCAGCACTCTCTTTTGTCCTCCATTCATGAAAGATACACTTTTCTTTTCTTTTCTTTTCTTTTTTTTTAAATCCAAGCTTCATTAGAGGAACAGAGAGAATATTGTTGTCGGTTAAGACGGAGCGTAAAAATAAACGGCTTTGTCCGGCTACCTCACTTTTAGCCTTTTACTTTTAGCCTTAAACAGTGAGCCTGGGCAGTGTGCAAACACACACGCTGAATCGTTAGTGCTCTTTTAGCACAGAGGTTGAGTTCAGAGAGATTTAATTAAAACCTGCATTTAATCTTTGCATTGCGTTTATTTCCATCATTGATTCACGGCTGAGGGTTCGGCCCTCTGCTCTTACTGACAGAAGATTCATGCAGAAGAAACACTAATGTCTGATTATTCTCTTAACTGTAGAAAGAACACTCATCCTCATCCTCATGCTAGCACATGTAAAATGTATGAGTTCTGCCTTTTTCCAGAATTTGATATCTATTGTTGTGATATAATTTAAATATGTAATGTCCAAAATTTGTATTTAATCAGATTGCTTTCTGTTATTAAATAATAACTCTGGTGACTAAATCTAATAGAATCTAATCTAACGTCAGGTTTGTTTTTTCTTCTCTTTTCGGTCCTGCTGTGTCTTTGGCTTCTAAAAGGTAAGAATTTTTTTTATTATTATTATTAACCCTGTTAGAAATTCTCTTTTTGTATTTTTTTGTCTATAACAATGGAATTTGAAACATGACACATATTGCACATTATTATACAAGTTTAGGGAGAATGTCTCAACTGATTAGATAAAAACTGGGAGCGTTTTGTCAAAATGTGTGCTGAACTAGTTAGCTACTTTATTTAAACACATTAATACACCTCACTGTAAAGGATCGAATTGTCCGTTTCACTGACCAGCAGCAGAATGAAGCAGCTATTAAAGACCAATGATCAAAAGTTTGTGCCCTTAACAAAATCTCATTGACCTGTGGTGTTCGGTCTCATCATCATACATTCTCAAGATATCGCGTGTTATTTATCAGTCTTTTCCGGTAGCTGTGTGTGTAAAAGTTTTGCTCACTGTGTTCCTGACACTGTTCATTTACAGTCTGAAAAGCCCACAAAAAGACTGGAAATTACTAAAGGGAGAAGTAAAAGGAGCAAAGAAAAAATCGAAATAAATCGGAAGTTAGTGTGACTCACATCTATGCCAATAAAAAAATATTTAACAGTGTGACGGGTCAAAATTTAGAGATACATTTCAGGAAATGTGTCAATTAGGTGAGATGACAAGAAAAATTGGTGTGTTTTGTTGTTTTATTTGTCATAATTTCTGGGTTTATGTTAGCCCCCGTTGTTTACATTTCATGTTTCTTTAATTAAAATGTATTCTGGCTTTCTAAGAACGTTCTAGATGATATTCTAGTAGCCGGCCTTGTGAACTAGGACAAAGATATGTTTCTGATACCCTTAAAGCACTTCTGGGTTGAGGGCAGGTGCTAATAACGCAATAAAATAAATCATTCAAAAAAAACTTGACAGTAGAATCTATATATAAAAGTGTGATACTCCATGCAAATGATATGATTTAAAGATGATAAATTGAGGTTAGACTTGCACACGCTCAGGAGCACAAGTAGGATATGAATTTTGTTTTTTTTTTTTCCTGAAATGATGGGATTTTCATGAATACTGTACATGCATAGAAATGCTCCAATAAATGATAAATAAATCTAGATAATAAGTCTATATCTAGCTTAATCAATGAGGCAGTAAAGCGGTAATGAAGGTAATAAGGGATTCAAGGAAAAATAATATAATATACTAAACACATTGTGCTTGTCCTGCACAGGAATTTTCAACAATCTCTCTCTCTCTCTCTCTTTTTTTTTTTTATTTTTTTTATTTAAAGCTTGGTGTGTATACTTAAACAATGTGTGGTCCACACACTGAGCCATAAAGGGCGAACTGCTGGAACTCTTGTGTGACCTGCAATGGTTCAGTGGATCTTTGGTACAGAAGTGAGGAGGCGAAACCAAGTCTGCTTTAAACTCTCTGTCTGAAGCTCAAACAGTTTTGTTGACTCAGAAGGAGACTAGTGCCCAAATTCTGTTGGTTTTCGGTCTATTTATTCCTGAGGAAAGTACCCATTTAGCCCTATAGTCCAGTAGTGGGGCTTTCTGTCCACACGAGATGAACAGTGGGACGCTGATGGGATGAATACACTCAGTCATGCAGACGAGCACATGTATTGTGTATGTTTATGTGTAGAAGTGTGTTTACGCAGAACTGATGCTTCAGGAAACGATATGTCATTAAGCCGTGTTTCTACCATCGGAGATCTATTATCATTTAGCAATCTTCTGTGTGTGTGTGTGTGTGTCACAGAGTGTTTCACTGGACTAGTCCAGTGAAATGACAGAAATAGAGGAAACTCGAGGCTGCTTGGTCGGCAGTGCAGCCATGTTGGGGCACGTTGTAATACTTTTCAACTCATTTTCATCCAGTTTGCCCTGACTGCACAATTTTCACATATTGTTTACGCTTCTTTCCCCATTTACCTTACTTTTTGCTTATTTTTTTTTTTCTATCTCTGTGTACCATGAAATGAAGATGAATGACTCTCCTGCACTCTCCCATTGCTCTCTGATTTGGACTACTTTGCTTTTGTCATATGTAATTCAGTTCAGTGTCATTTGAGAGCAAGGAAAAGTCTTCAGTTGCAGCCAAACTTGACAGGGTTCGGTACTTTCCATTCTCGTTCAGCTATTAGTAGATTTATGTTAAAGCACGTGCTGGAAATGAGTTGTTTCAGGTCATGACGGGTGCGTCCGCTTGCCGCGTAATCAACTACGGGTGATATCGAGCGCTTCATATTAATCAGCTGCTGTCCGTCGATGTTAAGCAACCAGGCACTCCTGCTAATAATTCTATAGTAAGAGGCAATCTCTGCACTGATATTCCATGATTCAATTATTACTGATCCAGTTAAGTCTATCCCGGAATAGGGTTTGTGTCCCACTCGACGTAAATGGTCTTGATATGGTCTTCTGTTTTAAATGAGGATGAATTACTATTGATATTTCAGAGCACTTTTACAAGTACTCTGAAAAAAGTACAGAAAAGTAGAAATGGCCTTTAGGGGTGTGTGTGTGTATGTGTGTGTGTATATGTGTTTAGCTTTCACAGATGCAGACTATAAAGAATAAATGTGCTATTTGCTGTGTTTTGTACACTATAAATAGGAAAATAACAAACAACTGGGTAATGTGATGCAATATTAAAGAACTCTTTGTGCGATTTTTCCATTTATTTTACGTAACGTCTCGGAAACAAGTTACTTCCTGTTATCGCTATAGGTATTAACGACTTCGACATTATTTCATCAGCAGTCATTACAGAAATTGCAAGTTCTGGCTAGAAGACGTTACCATAGAGCAGTAATGCCTTTGACACTGGAGACTCCTTACAAAAATGCTAACATATCCTTATAGTAAACTGCACCTTTATTAGTGGCCATATTTTAAAATCTGATCAAGTAGAGTCATGAGAACATTTGACTCAGCACCTTAATATTAACCTTCGATAGAAAATGCAGCGCTGTTGGATCTCAACAAAACAAATCCATGTGGTAAAACCTTCATGCGTTTACACTTTGTGAGTACAGAGCATGGTTTCGGCCTTTAGCTCCAATCTGTGATGAATGGACACCTGAAGCCAACTCTCATGCTGGCTCTGTATCTTGTCTGTCTCTCAACTCTCTTCATTTGTCATGAGTCTGATATCCTCCCATCCTCCCTGGGTTCAGTCGAGGGACAGCATGAGGAGGAGAAAAAAAAGGAGGACTCTCCTTACCCAGACCCCAAATCTGCTTAAGTGCCTCTGAACTGGTAATTACCCTCCGAGAGGCTCAGGCTTCAACAGGACAGGAAGTCACCCGTTTAACTATCTGACAGGGAGGAAGAAGCTCTAGTAAGAAAGTGTAGTAGTAGAAGTAAAAAACAAGATGGCACTCATCCGAGGGGATTCATTTGTTCTGATGAGTATTCCTGCTAGATGGTCTCAGAGGGTTGACCTTTGACCATCTAAACAACAGTGTCTTCCGGCTCCAAGCTTTGCAGCTTCTGTCAGGCCAGCTTCATTGTCCTAGCCTCAGGGGACACTATCTTTTACCCAAAATGTTGGCAACAGGTTTGAAGGGACCCGATCCGGCTGCCCTTTGGTCATAACGGGGGCCACTGGGATGGTTGCTAAGCTGCATGGGCACTCATCTGGAACCGTCGGCACTCAACAGATGCTTCCATCGATTCCCATGTCTCCCATGCCAAAGGCATACACACACAGAACCATTCATAATGGTCAGGGCTTTTGAAGGGCATTCATAGCTTTTCATTTAGAGGTGTCCAGCTGTTGGAGAGTTTTGTCGTCCCCCCCCTCCCAAACTCTTCGTGCCTCCACAGAGTCAAGTCTGGACTGAGCTAATTGTTTAACGGGCAACTGCAGATATGCTGGCTGTCATGGTCCCTTTCAGTCAGTTTTGTGGCAAAATCCTCTCCTGAAAATCATGTTGACAGCTACAGAATAGCAGGTACGGTGGATAGAGGACAGCTGAAACACAGTTTTAGTTTTAAGGCAGTTTGCACGGTTTAGGGATAATGTGTTTAAAAGTTTGGAAGAGTATCTCTGCTAAATGATTAGCGAGGCACTACATCCATTAAACCATTTTGAGCTTTTTTAAGCTTCTGCTAAAATAGAATTTTCTTAAATGGGTGTTTAGAAAGCATTAAGACTCACAAGTGCATTTAGGAAGCATGTTCGACACAGCTTAATGCCCATCTTATGCCTGACTGTGTCTTGCTGTACCTGTAAAATCTGTTTTAATGTGGACTACCAGGACCTGAGGTATAGTGAGGACCTGAGGTATGGGGAGGCTGAGGGTGTAGTGAGGACCAGGGTGTAGTAAAGACCCGAGGTGTAGTGAGGACCAGGGTGTAGTGAATACCAAAGTGTGTGTGAGGACCGAAGTATAGTGCAGTCCTTGCTGTCATGAGGATTGAGGTGTACTAAAAAACGGGGTGTAGAGAGGACTGGGGCATAGCAAGGGCTAAAGTGTAGTGAGGACCAGAGCATAGTGAGTCCTGAGGTGTAGGTGGAACTAAGGTGCAGTGAGGGCAGAGGTGCCGTAAGGGCTGGGGACCAAGGTGTAATGAGGATTGAGGCATAGTGAGGCGAAGTGACGACCCAGGTCTAGTGGGGATTATGATGATGTAGTGATGGCTTTATTAATTTCAGCACCATTAAGACACAGGAACTGTGAGGTCTTTTTTTTTTTTGTCAATGAGTGCTAAAGATTGACTTGTTCTTCCTTCATCAACTCGTCCCAGATCATGTTTCACCCCATCTCGAGCGCTTTCTCCAGCAGCACTGAAGCTTCTCTCACTCTGCGTGTTAATCGGCCCAATCGCCGCCTGTGACTGCATCTGTCTGAGGGATTTGCATGAAATTTTAATGAGCGATTGGATTAACAAGGCTGGAGCGGTGCTCCCACAAGCCTGTGGTGTGTAATCCCAGCAGTGGCAACCAGTGATAAGTGCACACACTCGCCCAGTGTGATCAGACCACAACAAGACCAGGAGCTGCAGCAGGGAAACCAGAGAGTACAGGGTAGAAATCTCACCATGCCTGACTGCCTACTAGACCATTTCAGACACTTCAGAAGTGAAAATTGTTGGGCTTGATTTTTAGATTTTGGTTGTGGATGAAAAAAAAATGGTGTTCAGTTTTGTGGCCAGTTTGTTTTTTTTTCCAATATCAGAAAAACTGCATCAGTTTCATTTAATAAGAAACTGATGCAGTTTTTCTGATATTGAAAAATGCTGAGGATAAACTCCTCAGAGTGTTTATTGATGAGTCTCCAAGTAAAGTGTGTTTAACAGTTTTACTGTTTCATTTACTGTTGTGTATCAATTTACACATAATTTAAGACACACCCAAATCCAACTTCATAAATATATTGATTGAAAGCACATGAATATTAAATGTCCAAAATGTCAGGTTGTGACTTGTTGAGTGAATACCGAATAGGTGTTTTTTGTATCCTGATGTTTGTTTGATTAAAATTAAATTTAAACATCATTTTCAACATTCCGAATGTTTTTTGTAAAGTCTTTGGACTTTTTGCCAAATAGCAAAAAAATGCAGAGTGATGCTGGCCTGTCTGCTTGTGAAAGAAATGGTTTGCATTTTTTCCTAATTTCCCAAATTCTAATGCTTACAAGTATTTGGGGGGGGGGGGTAAATGTAATTCAGTATGCAAACACAACATGGGAAAATGATTGGCTTTCTCACAGGGAAGTTTTATTGTTGTCCAGCCTCTTTGATTTTTCTTCCATATCCAGTGCTGACAGGCTGCCACCTCAGGGGTTATGTGAATAAAGCAGCGGTGCGCCCAAGCAGAACAAATCCCCTACTCCTGCTGTTTGGAGGGGCTTCAAACCCCCCTGCCTTAAATATTGTAGTTCAGGACACTTTAGAGGTAACCTTACCAGTACACATTGTCACTTCGTGAGGGACACGAACTGTATTTTTGATGCTGCATGTAAAATTTTATTTGTAACCATTAAAGTGGATTAATGCGTGAGCCCCAGTGGAGCTCCGTCCCGTTTCTGAATATAAACTTCAGTTTATTCCTCACTCGGAAACACAAGTTTAAATGGTTTTTTTTTGTTGTTTTTGCTAGAAACCTGATGATGAAGCCCAGGGTGACCTTTTAGCACAGAAATAAAACGTGATTCTGTTATTACTTGAAATTTAATAACACTCACGGCATGTGTTCAGCAAGGACGTTTTTTCTCCTTTCCTCACGTTTCTTGCCGTAAAGCCCAGACCAGATCGAGTTACTTGTGTACGTCTGGCACAAGTACATGTTCTCTCTTTCCCTTTTAGGCCCTTTTTTCTGCTTTAATGACTCCCCTCTGCGAAGGTCCCCTATAAACACGGCATGCAGAGGCCTGGGAACAGGTTACAACAGCATCGCGTGATACTACTTTGTCCTTATATATTATCGTTGAATTATACTCGTCTGCCGTTGCGCCGAATATAGTGAAGAAAAATATATTTTTAAGCCTTAGGAACCTATCAGGCAACTTTCCTTGAATTTAGTCTTTTTTTTTTCCTAGAGAGACGGAAAAAAAAAAACGTTTTATTTTAGAAAATGGCCGTTTCATTTCGCCTGCGCAGCCAGACAGCAAAATGCTACATCATACTTCATTGATTTTTTGAATAGCTCCCCTGTACGGCTTGCATACAGATCAGTGAGTGTACCTGTTTGAATAAGGACACGGCTCATGCACATCCGGGGACAAGGATTTCACGACGCGTCGCTGCCGCATTCCCGTCGTGCGACTGCATGAGGAAACAAAAACCTTGAAACCCGGCCTACAAATGGAGTGGAAGACAGTGGAAAATCCTCTCGTCCATCCGTAAAACGATCCGTCCCTCTTTGCGGATTAGCCCATTATCCATTGCGCATATAGAAACATTAGTGAAACCCTATCAGTAATTCAGAAATTTCTGGATACTCTGTATAGTGCCCTGGTTTAGAGATATTTTCTTGTCCATGAAGAAAGGGGGAAGATTTTGGTAGGGGAGAGGAATTAAAAAAAAAAGCAAAAAACAAAGCAGCGCCGCTGTTTTGGTTTCTGCTAAATACCTCCTTGTATGTCATGAGCTGGCAAGGTGTTACAAGAATTGAATTTCAGCCTCTGAGGTGCTACAAATCAATGGCATTGACCCCTGACTTTTACAACCCACTGAGGTGCAATGATAGACAAGTCTTTACTGAGTGTCTCTCTTGATCAAGCAGCTGAGACCAGACAGATATCTTCACGCACTGTGCTTTTACACTCCATGTAGCCCATTTCAAATGCATTTATCTCTGATTAAAAGAGTTTGCATAGCTTGCTGCAGGAACTTTTTCTTTTTTTATTTATTTATTTATTTATTTTATTTTTTTTGGCACGACAAGTGATGTATCGATTCCACTTCCTCCAAAGTTGAAATGGCCTCACACATGGAACATGTGAAATATTCATGACCTCGTGCTGTCCGAAGGTCTGCCTCCATCCTTCCATCCCTCCATCGAGCATGCCTTCTACCGTACTTGCCAAAGAGCGGGAACATCTGAAGGCCGCATTTGTCTGGAGCGATCTTGCTCGACTTTGACGGCCAACGTTCAGACGTCCAGGCCGAGTCTGCGTGTCACTGGCAGCGGGCTCGAAGGCAAGAACCATGTGGAACCTTTTTAAGAAATGAAATGTCATGACTAATAATGGGAGAAGGTTTGCCCAGTACTTTTTCACAGCCAACTAGTTCAGACTCCCACAAAAAAAAGAAAGAAAGAAAGAAAGAAAGAAAGAAAGAAAGAAAGAAAGAAAGAAAGAAAGAAAAAAAGCGAAGTTTCGTAGAAAAGTGTTTTCCTTTGTTGAACATGTGTTGAAGTTTAGGCGCGGAATGCACCTTAATCAGAGCCGAGTGACATTTCGTTAATGTGTTCCTTTCTTTTTGGTGGATCGATTCTCCCCGCTTCAGAATTGACAGATGCCGCCGGTACGTGGGCTGAGAAACCAATAAGTATATATCTCTCTCTAGTGTCGGCGAGTAGTTAAAACCGTTCAACTCAGCCAACATCATTCTTTTGGGTTTCTTTTTTCTCAAGTGTGTGTGTGTCTGTGTGTGTTTTTTTATTCTTAACGGCTTTCTCCTCCCCATTTAAACCTGGCTCGCCATTCACAGATGGAGATGAAAAATAGAACAGAATGCTAACTGGATGGTTGCACTCGTTTGCCGTTCCTTTATTTATGCAAACAAATGGAGGGTGGAAGAGGAGGACTAAAGAAAGAAGAAGAAGAGGAAGGAGGTGGAGGAGAGGGGGGCACCGTGAAGAAATGAAAGAGACTCCAGAAGGGAAGCCAGGCGAAGGGCAGTGGGGGTCGAGGAAAGTCTGAGGCTTGAGACTGGCTGCGCCAATCACAGGCGCTTGTCCTCGTGATAAACTCCGCCCTGCACGACCCCGCCTCTGTGAGAGAGAGAAAAAAAACATTCAATTGATTGGACATGGCCACGCAGTGGGTTAAACAGCAGTGAAATGCTCCCGCCTCCCCTCTGGCAGATGTCTGTGAATCCGAGGAATGACGGTGGCCATTCGAGCACCAAAACACCACAGTGAAAGATCTGAACGACCCACATTTGGAAGCAAAAGAAAAAAAATGAAAAGGGCCTCAGTTCCTCCTGGGTCACGGATCCAGTGACTCGCTCCCTGACAGCGCTAATTGACTTCCTCGTTTACCTAACGAGGTGTAGGCGAGTCGTACATCGCCAAACACATAACGTCATTAGGCAGCGGCTTATAATTGTGCCGAGGGGCCGCTAATTTCACTTTGTGGAAATACTCGGTTTAATGAGACACGAGATCAGTGGCGCTGTTGTGCAAATATTGTCAAGCTTTGTTAGGCAGAAGACTGTAGGAAAAGGCGAAGTGAAATCATTTAGCGAAACCATTTTGAGCAGGAATGCTGAATTCAGTAAAGCGCTAAACCTGAATGTCTTCTCTGGACATTTTTTTTTCTGCGTTTAGTTCTTTTGTATTGTGCAAATCTCTATCCATGTTTAGTCGACTAAATAATTTTGGAACTGCACAGAAAAGCGGAGAAATTCATGGTGACCCTTTATAACAATATTCGCCTTGAGGTATTTTTAGTACATGTCTGCTATATTTTTTATGCTTTCTATTTTTTTAGAAAAACTGCTCCAGTGTCCATACTGCCTAATTATCCATCATGGCCTCCGCTTTTTTCCCCCCTCTCTCTCTCTATCTTTTTTTTTATTCAGGAGAGAACAGACCCTTATTTCAGCATGTTATTAGCATCCGTATTGGACTCGATTCATCCTGTCAGTCCAATCATAAAAAAAAAAAGAAGAAGAAAAAAGAAATGAGGCACACTCGAGCTTTTGCAGCTGCTCTCACGAGCATGAGCTTGGACAAAGAGAACACGGCTGACGAGAAAAGGAAAAGGGGGGGAGAAAAACCTTGTGGTACAGACCTCAGGTTCTGGGGCAAGACCTAATTGTGAAGTGATACGAAGTGACAGGGAAAAGTGTAAATCATTCGGTCAGCTCACACTCATGCTGGCGCACAACAGTGTCTTTGACGCAGTTGTAATTTGGAGAACCTGGCTGCACTTCACTCAGACCCCCTCACCACCCCCTCCATAAACCCCAAGCAACCCCCTCCTGCCATCCCACACGCCCGTCCGCCTGTCCGTCCGTCCCGACCTCCAAATCATCCACAACCAACACGCGTGTAATTTCCAGCAATTTAGCATCCACTTTCACGGGGAATGGGGACTCAGGAAACCTGAGGCTTTGGCGAAACCGTATCTGCCTCCGAGCCTCGGCCAAGGCGGAGACAACACCGAGTATAAATTCTGCCTCTGGCTCCGTGCTGGACTTTGCCGCACTCCCTTCTTGGATTCGGCGCAATGAAAAGTTTTCTCGGGTCAGGAATCAAACCGTCTGTCGTCAGGTCCAGGGGTTTGATTTACAACACACAGGGCTTAATTGTAAATCAGATGCTCAGCAGGAATAAGCTCTGGAATTCTCAAAGAGAGAGAGAGAGAGAGAGCTCTGCTACAGAAATGTCCATAGGTATGTGTGTGTTGCAGGGTAGACCTGTTGCCCCCCAACAACCTGTAACTTTGATGACCCTTGGCTCCCAAGCCGCAAGCCCTCTCTCAGCAGGCCAAGGCTTCATCATTAGCAGCAGGATAATTAATTGTCAAGCACACAAAAGGCATGCCCTGGTCCTTTCAGGCCCCCAGTGGACATGGAGTGATACCTTGTAAATCATGTGGCTGTTTGAGGCGAGGCGACACGACACAACAGTACATGTATTGTTGTGTCTTTTTGTTGTTGTTTTTGAAAGCGTATGATTTATGCTAAGAAAGATTTTTTTTTAGCAAACTCATAAAGCTTTAGAAGCTATTGCAGGATATTGCCTCGTGATTATACAGTAGTCGCTGATGTCTTTCCGTGCTGTCTAGGAATACCGAGATCTTCCCGTTAGCCACTGAAACAGCTGTCAAGTTAGGACTTGTAATTCTTCTACTCACACACTCACACACACATGCATGCACATGCGGCGAGAGTGGGTGAAGCTGCTGAACAGCGAGTCTGTGGCAGGCAGGGGCAGATGGCAGGAGGCAGCAGGCACTTGAGGATGCGCCAGTTACAAGAGCGGTGGGAGTTTGAAGCAGGCAGATGGGGCTTTCATGAGGGGAAACTCCAGCCAGGGCTCCAGGAGCCAGTGTTTTTCCGAGGAGAGTACACCGGCCAACTCGCCGAGGCTGGAAGGAAGCGGGAAGAAATGGAGCGAGCGAGAGATGATGAGACGATGAGATGATACCGAGAGATGAAGGGCGGGGTCGCGGGTTATGGCATACGGCGAGGCGGACCCTCCCTCGTCTCATTAGGCGGCCTCGTAGCAGCCTCAGTAGCAGGCACTTCCCTTTTTTTTCTTTTCTTTTTTTTTCCCCGATCCTCATCGTCCAGTGAAACGCAAAACACAGGAATGAACAAGGGGCTTATTTTATTGACTAAATAAAACCCGAGTGTAGTTCTTTCTCAGGCTTTTAGCATTCCAGCATTACCAGATGGCTTCTCTGATTTTCTTCAACACTCTTATTTTGGTTTCTCACCAAAATAATTAATTGCACTAAAGATCGTGTCCCTGTTGGATTTCTACTCATTATATATCTATTTTTTTTTTGGCAGATTAAAGACACAAGAAAAGGGTTTTATACGTGTGTGTGTGTGTGTGTGTGTGTGTGATACTGGTTATCTTGTTGCTGGTTTCTGTTTCTGTGTGTGTGTGTGTGTGTGTGTGTGTGTGTGAGCAGCTCCTCCTGTGTTAGATGTGCTTGGGTACAGTGTATTGACGTTTTTGCCGAGCCCATGGGAGGCTGCTGCATGGGGAATCTGGAGCTCACGTTTCAGCCCCCTACACTTTCATCTTCAGCGGGTGGAGAAACCCAGCGAGAGCTGCTTGTGCACAAACAGAATTTGGCAAAGGGGCCTGTCACTCCATGGGAAGCTTTGTGCATACATCTGTGTGTGTACTTTGTGTGTGTGTGTGTATGTGTGTTTATGATCATCATTCCCTTTATTAAACTGTATTACAACAGCACTTCTCAACTTATTATTTTTTTATGATTTTTTCTATTTGCGGTGCTCTTCTCATGTCTCGGCTCACTGGAGGGAGTTCTGATTAAGGAAGCTAACTCACGCTGGCTGAATCACACGTACCTGAAGGAAAGCCGCTTTTGAACAATACGCTGCAGATGAAAGGCTACAGAAATGTGGCGAGAGGCTTAGGAATAGAATTTGGTAAAGATGTTGCGTCTGTAAGCGTGTAGAAATGAATATAGTGCAAGTGGAAGGAAAAGCTAACAGCTACAAAGAAGGGTACTTGCTGATCCATGATTTTTTATTTATTTATTTATTTAATTTTTTTTATAAATCTGCCCGTTTTTAAACATTCCTCTGTGGCTTTCATTCAGTTGCAATGTTTAACTGAATGTCAGTACAAGTGGGATTTGGAGAACTGAAAAACCTGATTTGACAAAAAACTAATTTGGAAAGGCGACGAACTGATTCAGAAGGAACACACACTGATTCAGAAAAATCAAAAACTGATTCAGAAAAAACACAAACTGATTCAAGAAGGAGACAAACTGATTTAAGAAGCAGACAAACTGATTCAGCAAGGAGGCAAACTGACTCGGCAAGGAGGCAAACTGATTCAGCATGGAGGCAAACTGATTCAGCAAGGAGACAAACTGATTCAGCATGGAGGCAAACTGATTCAGCAAGGAGGCAAACTGATTCAGCATGGAGGCAAACTGATTCAGCATGGAGACAAACTGATTCAGCATGGAGACAAACTGATTCAGCATGGAGGCAAACTGATTCAGCATGGAGACAAACTGATTCAGCATGGAGACAAACTGATTCAGCATAGAGACAAACTGATTCAGCATGGAGGCAAACTGATTCAGCATGGAGGCAAACTGATTCAGCATGGAGGCAAACTGATTCAGCAAGGAGACAAACTGATTCAGCAAGGAGACAAACTGATTCAGCATGGAGACAAACTGATTCAGCATGTAGGCAAACTGATTTAAAAAGCAGACAAACTGATTCAGCAAGGAGGCAAACTGATTTAAGAAGGAGACAAACTGATTCAGAAAGAACATAAACTGATTCAGTAAGCTGACAAACTGATTAAAAAATCAAAAACTGATTCAGAAAAATCAAAAACTGATTCAGAAAAAAATTAAAAACTGATTCAGAAAAAAATAAACTGATTCAGAAAATTCAAATACTGATTCAGCAAGTACACAAACTGACTTAAAAAGAACATCACAACACAAAATGAATCAGAAAAATTAAAAACTGATTCATGGAGACAAACTGATTCAGAAAGATGGCACTGATGCAGAAACATGACACACTGATTCAGAACGATTACAAATTGATTTGATTGATTTTTTTTTTTTTTATTGCAGCATTCCAGATTAGAGGAAAAGTCCGGTTTCTTCCTGTTAAACAGTGATGTGATATAAATCTGACGCTTATATTCAGTAAGATTTTGTTTTAGCTGTTTGCTCATTTAGACACATATTCACTTCAGCAGATGTGTTGCTCTTTTAAATTAGACAGCTGAGAGATTTTTGAACACTGCGGGATTAAATTCAGCATCAGCGAGTTGTGTAAATTAGCGTTGGAAGTAGTTTGCCAGCGATGGCTTCGTGTTTATCCTGCGTTCAGAAGAAGCATTAAAGCAACGCTGTTTGGATGCTTGTGCAGGCGGTTAAGGAACAGGAAGCAGATTCGTGTGCCAGCGGCCGTTCTGTTGTGCGAATGTGCCACTGCAAGCAAGCAGCCTGGTAACGCCATTCCGGCTCGAGCTTCCAGCAGAATCTGGGCTCATGTCTCCCTGGCAGAGGTTACGTTAGCTTTGGCATGGCGTGCATGGATTATGTGCACAACTTGCAGAAATGCGGTTCGAAAAATGTATTAATTCTGTGTGTGAATACTCGTCTGTGAAAGGCTGTTTGTACGGAAAAAAAACACGCAGATCCTATTTCCTCATTTATTTGCGTTCACTGACATGGAAGGAAGATAAAGTACACAGTAATAATTTTGTAGAAACAGTCTGAATTCTCATTGATCTTTGTTTCAGACGTATGGAATTCATCTGGTTTTAAAACATGAGGAATGTGAAATGTTTAGCTGCTAAATCCACTTCCCAAGCTGGGTTTCCGTGACAAGTAATGTTAAAAAAAGAAAAAAAAAGAAAAAGGAAATCATTTAGGTCTACAAAAATATCAGAACATGTAAAAGAAAACCTTCAACAAAATATTGCAAAAAATGATTAGACTAAAAGATACATAAATGCAAAAATAACACAAACACATACAATAACGCATAAAAAAACTGAAAATATTTACAAAAAAAAATTTTTAATCATAAAAATAAATAAATACAATATGTTATGGATTTATTTATTTTTTTAAGTTTTTAACATGCATTTTAAAATCAAAAATATATTCAAAAATAAATTTTTAATTAAAATAATTAATAAATTAATAAAATAAAATTTTAAAAATCAAAATTACTTTTCTAATATTTAGAATATATGAATACATTACAGTATAAAATTTACATAAAAATAACAAGAATAATTGAAAAATGGAATAAAATATACAACATTCAATTTATGTATATAAATGTCAGTAACTAAATAGAACATTTGATCATTTTTACAATAAAAAAAAAAAAACATTTTAAAATTGTTTCCAGTAATCAGCTTCTTCTAATCAGTTTTCATTGCTTTTTTTTAAAAAAAAAAAGAAAGAAAAATCTTTCTTAACGTCCCTGTAACGTATCCAACATTTCCCTTTCTTTCACTGCGCAATGTTTTTGTGGTGAATCATCCCATAAAATATGGAAATAGAAAAAAAACGGTCTCAGTGTCGTAGCCTGTAAACATATTACGGTCGGCAGGAAAAATGCTTTCAATATTTACTTTGCTCATCTCAGTTCCGCCAGCAGCGAGAGTCATCTGCATTAGGCTGGAGTTTGCATGGGTGGGCCGTATTGTTTTTTCGGGGGGTTTGTGAGGTAATTTTAGCCGCTGACGCTGTTTACGCTTTGCTTGTTGCCTCTCCGAGAAATTACGAGCTTTAATTTGAATGCATGTTCCTTTCATATGCATCTCATAAGCTACGCGGCTTGAATTGATTTGGATTATTTACTTTTGCACAGACACCCCTGAAACACACACACACACGCGCACACACACACACACACACACGATCCTCTCCAGAGACGTTTTTATCTGGAGGAGATGAGACGATTGCAATTATAGTTACAGATCCGTTTTTGTTATTGTAGCAGCGCGACGTTGCCTGTTGTCGTATTTTCAAAACATTACAGCAAGGCGCAGGGTGCATGGCACACGAGGGCGGGTCTTAGGGGATCTAGGACATTCTCTTAAAGGCCCCAAGGTGGCACCCAGGCGCAGCGCCCAGGGAGGATGTACAGGTGGAGCCGCCCTGCTCGCTTCCTCCTCCGTGTATGCTGGATGACAAAACAGCTCGTGCTGTGCAGTGTGTGGTGTGTTTTGTCATGCAGCGTGCACAGAGGAGGAAGCGAGCACCGCGGCCCCACCTGCATGCTGCAGGTCCTCTCCAGTGGCTTCAGCTCAGGGACTCGGATCAGGCCATCTCAAGTCGCTCTAATTGGCCACGGGTGAATTCGGCGCGTCAGCCCAGGCTGGATTTCACCGAATCTCGGGGTCGTCATGAAAGTGGAACGCACCCACCATCAGCCTGCTACTTTGTGGAAAAAAATAATAAAACATCAGGAGGCCTTTTTTCCGCACACTTGACCACCATCACCACCTGTTGAACAGCTCAATAGCTTCAAGGTCTTCTTTTCCCCGGAACATTTTTTTGTTGTGTTCGTCAAACATTTTGCCTCATTTTCATAAAACTTCCTAGTAATGTCTCATCCCTTGGCCACCTTTCCCTTCTTTCTGCAAGTTTACCCCTTTAGCACGTCTCTAGGTTGCGTGAGATATTCCTTAATTTCATTCCCTCTTTACAGGCTGCTCTGATTGGTTAACCTGGCACTCCCTGCTGCTTCACTGGTGTTCGCTTTCAAAGTATGGCTTCTCGGATATGCTTAAGAATGGCACTGGCTTCAGGAATATTAAGTACTTTCCAGCTTTTGCTGCTTTCTTTGGGGGAAACGGAGCAGGCGTCTGCATACCGTAGGGAATTAGATGCATGAATGTATTAAAAGGAGCTTATGTGATGTTAAGACACTGAATCGAATATTGATTCTCCTCATCCATCGCTAGTCAATCACTGACAAAGTAGTTTCATGATTGTAATTAATAATTTTTTATTTGTTTATTTTTTTTTGCATGAGCTCTGTGTAGTTGTCAGAGTGAACAGCCGTAAATCATTTCCAATTTTCTTTGGTGATATTTAGCATCATTATATACAATTAGGCTAACTTTGAGATTTTATTAAGTAAATAAATAAGTAAATAAATAAATAAATAAATAAAAATTTAGGTTTGATGTGTGAAATAACTTGAAAGACTGTGTTGTTTTCTTCCAAGTGATCAAAAATATTGGAACACGTGTCTTCCGGGTGTTTCTTGTTTCCCATGTGTCTCCTGTTAGATTGATTATTTAAACAATTAATAGATCTGAATATCGACTCTTAATTTGAGCTTTGGGTTTGAGATTTGGGTTTCATTGTGAAGACTACATTCATAGTTAAAGATTTAAACCAGCATGAAGACCAGAGAGCTGTCTATGGGAGAAAAGCCTATTTCAAGCTGAGAAAAAGGGAAAATCGATCAGAGGCATTGCAGAAGCATTGGGCATAGCCAATATAAGAATTTTTGGAGAGTCCTGAAAAGGAAAGAAAGCACCGGTGTACTGACAACCAGACTCCGAACAGGTCGGCTAAGAAAAACAACAGCAGCTGACAGAAACTTTGTGAGAGCTGAGAAGAAAATCCGAAAAGGAAAAAAAAAAACAGTGACATCACCAGCAACCTCCACAGGGATGGAGTGAATGTATCACAGCAGCATTGCAAGGCAGAAAAACAAAATCGAAACGAAAAACAACTGAAAAAGGCTGCATTAGAAGCATCGCAGAAGAAGAATGGAACAGTTTGGCGACGTCACTGGGTCTCAGGCTTTATGCAGTTAATGCATTAGTAAGTGTACTTTACATTCAGACTGTCTGTTCCAATACTTTTGCTCACCTAAACATTGGGTGGTCTTCAACCAAATGTTCTAAGTACTTTAACATATCTAGATATAAATATCAAGGGGGAAAAACTGATCTGTTGTCTCTTCATCTTTTGTTCGCAAACCCAAGTATATAGCAAAAACATGAGAGTTGGCCTTGCTGCTCCAATACTTTTGGGTAGGGTTGTATATAAGTATACTATGAATGGTATTTATTTATTTATTTAATATTTTATTTATTACATCAGGAGATGTGTTTCTGTTTTTTTTTTCCAAAGGAAAATATAATTGCCTTTGACCTCATGAAAGACATTTTATTAGCTTTGTGTGATATTGACATTTTATTTATTTGTTGGTTTATTTGTTTATTTATGAATTTTACTCCTGCTCATGAATTTTGCATCTTAACATATCGTGACAAATGAAGTAATCATCCAGAATAGTTTGGGCTACAAAAAAGACTGAGAGAATGAGCATTTCCACCATTTCAGGATTAAGGAGAGTGGAGGAGGCGTAATAATATAATCAGCTGTGCGTTAAGGAAGTGCTGTAACAGTACATTTTCAGTCTAATCTTGTTACAAATCGACTGTCTAATATCCACATGGCCAAAATTTTCACTCTTGATGCTGCGCAAAGTTTTGGAGCATCTGCAGTGATTGGCACAGGAAAGAGTGCTGGTCAGGGGGAATAAAAACACCAAACCCATCACTTTCTAATTATCATTGAGATTATCGTTATTTGTAAAGTATTACATTTGACATTCAGTTGTAAGCCTGCTTAATCTTTTTGGGTCAAAATATTTTTTTGTCTCCATCTCATATTTTTTTCTGAGAAACAAAACCGTATTTTTCTACCATACTTGGCCAAATATTTTTTGTTTATCTCTAAAACACACAATGTTCGATTTTTTATTTAATGTTAATCAATTCAAAGCGTCAGTACTCCGGTTACGTTTTCCAGTTACATGTGTGAGGTCCGAGCCCATGAGATTGGGTTTCCAGGAAGCGTCAATGAAGACTGAGTTCAAACCAGCTGCTCGATTTATTCCGGATTCATAAATGGTTTATTTTTCGTTTATTTGTGAGGAAAAAGACTGCTATATTGAGTTGTTTTTAAGTGATAAATGAGTACTTGTGTATACTGATGTTACTCAAAATAGAATAGAACTGGAGTGAAAGCATACATGGGTACCATTAATTGCAGACCAGGAATGATGGATGGATGGATGGATGGATGGATGGATGGGCGTATAGATGGGTAGGGGGATGGATGGATGAATGGATTGGGTGGGGTAATGGATAGATTGATAAATAGGGATATGTATGGATACGGCTGGGGATTTTGATGGATGGGTGAATGGATGAATAGATTATTATGGATATGTTGGGTGGATGGATGGGTTGGTATGTGGGGTGATGGATGGATGGATGAGCAGGCAGGTCAGGTGTTGGTTATGGATGGATGGGGTTATAGATGGGATGGATGGATGGATGGAGTTATAGATTGGTGGGGGATGGATGGGGTTACAGATGGATAGGGGGATGGATAGGGTTACAGATAGGTAGGGGGATGGATGGATGGATTGGGTGGGGTGATGGATAGATCAAATGAATGGAGATATGGATGGAGATATGGATGGATATAGCTGGGGTTGTTGAATGGGTGAGTGGATGAATGGATTAGGATGGCTGGGTGGGTGTGTGGGGTGTTGGATGGATGGATTGATGGATGGCTGAATGGATGGATGCGTGAATGAACAAATGTATGGATAGATGGGTGAATGAATGAATGAATGAATGAATGAATGGTTGGGTGGGTAAAAGGATGGGTGGATGTATGGGTGAATGGTTGGGTGGGTGAATAGATAGACAGATAGATGGATGAATGTATGGATGAATGTATGGGTGAACGGGTGAATGAATGGGTAAGTAGATGGGTAAATGGTAATGAACTACAGTATGACTTTCTCTCAATAACACTCTAATACAGTGTGAATAAAATCCCCAGATTTACATGACTGTAAAAACGCTTTAAGAGACAGTGAGAGCTGCAGTCTTCTTGCCTCATCATAAAGGGGTCAGAAGCCTCATCATAAAGGGGTCAAAAGCCACGTGAACTCTCTGTCCATGTTTGCTGTTCCATGTTGAGAACAGTTTCAGGTGACAAATGGCCAGGCAGGAACAGTGAGCTTATGGCACACTAATGTGAGCTGACTGGGATTAATAGCTGTTGACTGCAGCATGTGGAGCTGTGAAACAGCAGGCTGTGAGCAAGTAAAGCGACTCCCATGTCTTCCCTCTCATCCAGAGTCCCTGCACTCCCATCATTCCCTGCAGCTCTGATTGATCTGGACATCGGGTGACCTGCCTCTGGCTCGTCAGAGCTGCCTCGCAGTCATAAGATCTGTTTCCCGCAGAAATGTTTCACAAATTATAAGCACGTTTTTGGAAAGTAAGGGCGCTTTCACAACCTTTTGCCGAGTTCAAAATCAGAGCAAAATTGATACTTTTGGTCCGTTTGATATTTGCTTTGGTTTCTTTTCACACTGTGGATAATTAAATGAGCCACAAAGCTAAAGAATTTTGGCTGAAGGACAGAAAACATTCTCGTGAAACTTTTTCATTCATCGGTCAGTGGAAGAAAAAGGTAAACAAACCTTTACAAAGAACGTTAAAAAAAAAAAAAACGTGGAAATACAGCAGGGTTGAAATCAAACGGACCGATTGCTGCATATGTGAGAAAAAAAGGCCAATAAAATTGCTTTATTTTTATTAGATACAAATCATCACGATTCATTCTAATTGTGTTGCATTAAAAAATAATAATCAGTGATTTACATAATATCTATAAACATAAATTGATTTTGTCTTTTATATTTAAAAGTTTATTTTTATTAATTATAAAAAAAACTAAAATACCATTTTAAAAAATGTAAAAATCAGATTTTTTTTTTAAATAATAAAAAAAAAAGTTTTTTTTACGATATATTAATCTGTCTTCAGTCCGTTTGGAATTTACATGATTAAAATGCAATAAAATAAATTACAAAAGTGAAATAATTAAATGAAATAAAACAAAAGTCCAATTTGATTTAATTAAATTCTAAAAAGAAAAGTTGTAATCAATTTTACAATTTTAAAAATTAACTACAAACATTTTTTTAACATTATCTGTCTTCAGCCAGTTCAGAATTAAAATGATTAAACAAGAAAATGAAATACAAATATAATTCTTAAAAAAATATATAAAAAATATATATTATATATAATAATAAATAATTCTATAAAAATAAATGAAATAAAATGAAAGTTTATTATTAATTGAATTTAATTCTGTAACATTTTAAAGATTTACTACATAATGTTAGCGTTGTCTGTCTTCAGTCAGTTTGGTATTAAAATAATTAAAAAGAAAGAAAAAGATTTTTTTTTAATTAGTAAAGTTCATTTATAATTTAAAGATCGCATTATCCATGATATTGTAATAAAAATAAAATAAACATTGCTCGTAATATAATTTCTCACAATAGCACTATTACATTATAGAAAAAGAAAGAAAAGGAAGAAAATAAAACACACAGCAGCTTCGCTGTCATTCAAAAAAGGTGTTTTTTTTTGTTTGTTTTTTAATCTTTACTATTCTTCTGCCATTTCTTTCTCCTCCTCAGCCAAGCTGTGGCTTGGAGCTGGTTCCTCTCTGCACATTGGTGCAGGTTTGGGTTGCACTTCAGATGAAAGGCTTTTGTTGAAACTCATTCTTTCAGCATGTGTCACACTTGTACGAGCGAAACACGAGTATTAACCTGGCTTTTCACCACATGAGGGATATTGTCATTATTCTGCGCTGTAGAAGAAAGCACTGCAGCGTTTGCTGTGTAATGCCAGAGTACAGCCCGTGATTGTTTGCATAAGACTACAGCCGTGTTTATGTTTCATTTATGAAAGTGGTCTTTATGAATGTTGTATAAAGTATTATATAACAGAGTGCTGGCTTTACATGCTACATGATGAGTGTACGGCGTGGAACAGACGGCCTGGATTTGAATCGCAGCTCGAAGGGAGTAGATATTATTTAAGATAAACGTTTTCCAGCATACGTCGCACATTTACAGGATTTAATTTTTTTTTTAACCAGACTAGTTATGTTGAACGAAGATTAATCCATGTATATTTCCTCTCCTGGTGCGTCTCAAAACCAAAGTCTTCCCCACATTAAGGGCTGGAGAGTAAGTGAGACAATTTTAACTAGTCTGCAAGCCCGGTTAATAATATATATGCCGTGTCAGATAGAGAGGAGGAAGTGGCGTACGTCGGGTATTTTTACACCGCAGACTTTACAACACCAAGAAGATGAGATGTATCAGTCAATAATTCAAGGACGCTGCAGATGAAAGCGGATTTCGGAATCGCGGCCACGTGGGCCGAGGTGGTAATACGGTGTTAGGGGTGTAAACAGGTATGACAGAGGAAGATTTGAAATGACAGGAGGTGAGGGGGGAGGGGGAGTGGCGGTTTGTTATGTCTAACACACACACAGGGAGAGAGAGAGAGAGAGAGAGAGAGAGAGAGTAGGTTAGCCGAGCTAAGTCACCTCCACAGACAGCTACACCTGCTTGGTTTGATAGGCAGAGTCGCCTCAGGGCTGTCACCAGCGTTAACGATCCCCTGCCCCCACATCCCCCATAACCCACACACACTCACACACTCCCATAGCCATGCCTCTCTTCGATGCCCACCAAACGCTCCATCACCCACACCGTACCCAATGGTTTCCATTCTCCTCCCCGGATCCCTGCTGTCAGTCTGTCACGTGTCACAGGCAGATCACTCAGTGGTGCAGCACGACTAACCACACGTCGTTCACGTGACTCACTTCTCACGTTCACAACACTCTAAGCAATATGCTGAGATATATATCGGTATTTTGATATGTTGCATCACGGTCCGCTTTTCCAACTTATTTCAAACAGATATCATGATATCTTTTTTAACACAAAAATATTTTAATCAATATTTTAATACAGTTGAACCTCGGCATACGGATTTAATTCGTTCTGGAGTCGAGTTCTTAGGGTGAAAATTTTGTATTGCGAAATGATATTTTCCCATAAGAAATAATGTAAATGCAGATAATCCATTCCAGCCACCAAAAAATATCACCAATACGAAACGTATGAAAACTTGTATGGCTCCTTACAAAAAACTGTCCCAAGCCGAGCATTCCATGTCCAGGGTCCTCACAGGAAGTCATAGCACCAAGCTTGGGCTAAAAATAGAAAATCTGTCAACAAAAAATTGCACAAAAAATCACGTAGCTTTTGAAAGCTTGGCGAATGTAATGTTGGTATCATGAGTTGAATCTTTCAAAACAGCTTTGGTTGGCTTCACTCGGCTTTCCACTGACGCATTCGTTCTTATGCCAAAAATGCTTCGTATGCCGATGCAAATTTCTTGCAAAATTTCAATTCGTACGGCGGAAATTTGTAAGGGAAATCATTTGCATGCCGAAGTTCCACTGTAATCATAAACTGATTGGATTTTAAAATTTACTTTAAAGAGATTTAGGCTTCATTTCTGTTCCACACTTTCCTGTTGAATAAGTGCATCATCCAGGTTCTTGAGGTTCACTTCTTCTTTTTCTTCTTCTTCCTCATCATCTTCTTCTTGACGTTTTCAGCACTATTTATACTACACAATGTTGTAAAATGGGACGTGCCTCATTAAACAGGTCTTTGTGATTTTGCGCATATTTAGCAACTAATAAAAAGTACCAAAGGAAATTAGAAGTCTATCCTGCAGTAACGTTCTCCCCGTGACGGTAAGATACAAGAAATCTGCATTATTTTAAATAATTCACCCAACATGTGTCTCGTCTCCGAGTCAGCCAGTGGCTTTAGCTTAATGAAGCGACGGGTCAGATTACTATCTCTAATCCAGTTCAGGCAGCGTGAGGTGCAGAATATTAACTAACTCATGATGTGGATGCACTAAGTTTCAGCAGAGTGGAAAAGCCAGCGTTTAAAGCAATGTGTGAAACGTTCAGCAGGAAGCCCCGCTTTCCAGAGAGAAAGTATTTCCCCAGCACTGCAATTCTCCAACTTTACAATAGTGAAAAGCTTTGCAAAGTGTTAACGGTGCATAACTGCCAAGTGGAATGAATTTGTGTTTAAATTAACCAGGATTTAATGTGTGCTTCGCTCATTCTGTATGAATATTCTGTTACTCGTCCCAACCTAAAAATTTAAAATTTTAGTTTCTGGTCTCTGGAGTTAGGTTTTGCTGTGACCTGAGTGACCAGGATCAAATTACTGGTACCTAATGTCATGCTTATCTAGTTAGAGAAGGTGTAGTAAAGACTTCTAATTTACAAAAATATCGATTCCTTTAAATCTGTAACAGAAAAATACAGGGAAAAATACAAGAAAAGACACAAAGCTTTGTGGCAACAGATTTGAGGTGAACCATAAACGGACATAACGGCCAGGAGTCCACAGTCCGAGAGCTTTCTCTTCCTCTGTTTGTTAGACATGACCAGAGGCACTAGCTGTCTGTCCAGCAGGCGACCAGGAATACAAAACAAATAATAATAATATTTTGGACGCATATAACGCTTGTCCTAGGCTAGCAAGTTGTCCACCACTACATATGACCAGCTGTGGTATAGCTGAGGTCTTTAACTAAAGGGATGAAACTTTCCTAGTTACCATAGTTACCACCTCAGCTGCCTAGTAGGCATGGCAAAACAGCACGCCATCTACTGGTAATGATATGATAAGGGACACATGCTTACTCTTTCACTTAGCCATCCTGTATACACACAAATATGCTTGCACCCCACACAGATACATACACACACACACACACACGCACATACATATACGCACACACGCACATACACAGATGCATACAGACACACATACACACACACACGTGTGCGCACATACACATGCATACACACACACACCACATTAAACTTCCAAATCATGTCCCAACTGTCATGTCTGTTTGAAGGTTTATATGAGCCACACTAACTTTTCAGAGTTATGTATGTTTATTTCAGCTAAATGTTTGGTTCATAGCATGTTTTGACTGACAGATGTGTATATTTTAACAGTTGCACCAGCTCACCTCCCCTGCTATTGATTTTCTTCAGCGAGGTGAGGGGGATTCCTGGGGGAGAAGGGGGAGGTCATGCGTTTCTCTGCGTTTGGCACTGATAGATATTTGGCCTCTGCAGCCTAAAGCTCCAGGGATTATTGGCTCACAGAGGCCCGGGACTACATGTCACATGTTTCGTGTTCAGCGTCAGGCAGTTTGACACTCATCCAACCAAGAATTTGCAAACGTAATTTAAGACCTAAAACGACTTACCGATATGACCCAGAAACCCACATGCAGAATGCTGATGTTATTCGAGGGATAGACATTTTCTACAGCGTTTCTGATCCTGTCCGAAGTATGTCAGTGAGGCATCGATTGGTGGGATCGTCTGCCCAGAGGAGGTTTTTTTCAGGAGAAAATGTGGAATTAGAAAAGTTTGAAATGTCAAGAAACTTCCTTAAAGTTGCACACATGCTTGACTTTTGGCAAAAACCCCATTATGTAGCTAAAGTCAGAATCCTCATTAATTTTTCAAACAAACAAGACGAGAGCTTTTGTTTTGATTGGAAGTCAACAGGAGAGAAAGACCTTCAGTACCTTGCCAAGAGGCAAGTTCAACCTGCTTTACACTGCCGGTGAGGGCAGGTGTTGAGGCCTGCTTTGATGTGGAAATGGATTTTATATATATTTTTTTAAATATTCCTTGACGGTGGATAGCAGGTGTTTAGGGTGGCCTGCGAGGGATCCAGCACGCCACTGCTGCCTTTTAGAGACCCTGATAGATCTCTCTGTCTGATCCGTGCCTAGCCACAGGCGCTAAGACACAGGAGGAGAAACAGGCCGCAAAAACACATTACCAATGCAAAGCCAAAGAGAGGTAGAGAGAGGAAGTTGGTGGAAAGTAGAGAGGAAAGAGCACGTTTTCTTGGCAGCATGGACAGCACAGATTGAGCTCGCCCTCTGCATTCCAAGTGACGAGCGAACGTTTGAAATCATAATGCTTCCAGTAAGGTCACGGATCTCTTTTATCTAGACTGCAGACCTCTGAACCGAGGCGCTTTTAAGGTGATTATGATATGGGGTGGGTGCTAATTGTGAGCAAAGAGAGCTCGGAAAGCGCTTACCGTTTCACTCCTCACCCTGGCAAAAGGGAAAGACCTTAATACATTCACAAAGCATCTCAATGACAGACAAGAGAAATGAAATCCAGAAAGGCCTCGCAAAGTGATGATGGCACTGAATACTCCCACATCCCTCTATGAGCTGGGTGGTGGAGGGGTGGGTGAGGGGGACAGGACGAATTTAATTTCATGACAGTCTTGAATTGCAAATGTCGAAGGAATGGTTGGCAGTGCTCCAGAAGAATGAGAGAAGGCAGGCAAGAGCTCGGAAAGCCTGACAGGCTTGGCTGCCACATTAGGCAAATGAGAGGTGAAGGCAGAGCCAATCATCTGGCTGAGGTAAAAAGCTCCGAGCTCAGCCAATGAGGAGACAGGAATCCTTGGAGTAAAATCTAAATGCGGCGGCTGATTGAAAACTACATCAATATGAGCTATTTCAAATTAAAGGTCTTTATGAAATAATCTCTTTATGTAGGAGGAGGATCGAGAAGCAGAGCAGAGACCATTTACCGGGACTAATGCATTACTGATAACTGTTCAACTCCATCCTGTATTTTAAGCATTTTGTTTTTTGAGACCTAGGTTTTCAGCTTATTGATCTTCCCGTGAGATGAGCATTGCCTTCATTGGAGGCATCTATGCAGGCATAATGGTTTAATTCAGCCGTTAGGTGAAGTTAAAGTGTTTCCACGCTTGGACTGGTTCTGTTAGTTGGAGCTGCGGTAATTTTGGCAAGTGCCTGGCCTGCGGGGGGCACCAGCTCTGTGCCTGGGAGTTAATTGAAGTGATAAACTGGCCGCCATCTGCCATCTTCTGAGAGAAACCCGACACACAGGGCGCATCAATCCGTCGCTAATTCCGTGCAAGATATTAGGCAGGAGCACTGCAGCATGCGAACACTAGCTCGCTGGACCTGATGTGGAAGACGAACCGGTAATGGACCATTTCGCTTCATTCCCCATCACTCTTCACCTCATAAGGGAACATCAGGCGTAGCTCCAGCTGAGACCTTTGAGCCACTTCAGCCAAGGAGAAATTAGCTTGAATGTTTTCTCAGAGGATTGACCCCAGAGTGCTTGGCCCCTGCCATCGCTCTACATTCATTTCATTTCATCTCTGTTCGGCTTTGTGATGTCAAGCTTCAGTAGCAGTGCTGAAAGACTGACTCACCTTTAATGGATGAACGCCAACAGAGCAATGGTGACAAAGAGAGCCTTATTAGTACTGGATTAGAATGCTCTATTAGCAGTCATATATTTGCAGCAAAAGGATAAAGAGAAATGTAGCGCTTAAATACGAAAATTCATCACCACCCAAAACCGTGAAGATTGCTAGTCGGTTCTGGCGTGTGACAATCCCAAGGAAAAAAAAGGCACTTGTTCAGTCTATTATCTATTTAACCTTACGACAATAATTTAATATGACGTTAACGATGGGTTTTTTGTGAACATACTCACATGAATAGCTTACAAATTGGACTGAATACATTTATTTCCTTATGACTGTACTGACAGTAGAACAAATAAAAGATATCAGTAGATTAAATTGAATTTGTTGTTGTTTTGTCTGGCTGTTGTGTGTGTGAATTTGTTGTTGTTTTGTTTGGCTGTTGTGTGTGTGAATTTGTTGTTGTTTTGTTTGGCTGTTGTGTGTGTGAATTTGTTGTTGTTTTGTCTGGCTGTTGTGTTTGTGAATTTGTTGTTGTTTTGTTTGGCTGTTGTGTGTGTGAATTTGTTGTTGTTTTGTCTGGCTGTTGTGTGTGTGAATTTGTTGTTGTTTTGTCTGGCTGTTGTGTTTGTGAATTTGTTGTTGTTTTGTTTGGCTGTTGTGTTTGTGAATTTGTTGTTTTGTCTGGCTGTTGTGTTTGTGAATTTGTTTTTGTTTTGTTTGGCTGTTGTGTGTGTGAATTTGTTGTTGTTTTGTCTGGCTGTTGTGTTTGTGAATTTGTTGTTGTTTTGTCTGGCTGTTGTGTGTGTGAATTTGTTGTTGTTTTGTCTGGCTGTTGTGTGTGTGAATTTGTTGTTGTTTTGTCTGGCTGTTGTGTGTGTGAATTTGTTGTTGTTTTGTCTGGCTGTTGTGTTTGTGAATTTGTTGTTGTTTTGTTTGGCTGTTGTGTTTGTGAATTTGTTGTTTTGTCTGGCTGTTGTGTTTGTGAATTTGTTGTTGTTTTGTCTGGCTGTTGTGTGTGTGAATTTGTTGTTGTTTTGTCTGGCTGTTGTGTTTGTGAATTTGTTGTTGTTTTGTTTGGCTGTTGTGTTTGTGAATTTGTTGTTTTGTCTGGCTGTTGTGTTTGTGAATTTGTTGTTGTTTTGTTTGGCTGTTGTGTTTGTGAATTTGTTGTTTTGTCTGGCTGTTGTGTTTGTGAATTTGTTGTTTTGTCTGGCTGTTGTGTTTGTGAATTTGTTGTTGTTTTGTCTTGCTGTTGTGTTTGTGAATTTGTTGTTTTATCTGGCTGTTGTGTTTGTGAATTTGTTGTTGTTTTGTCTGGCTGTTGTGTTTGTGAATTTGTTGTTGTTTTGTTTGGCTGTTGTGTTTGTGAATTTGTTGTTTTGTCTGGCTGTTGTGTTTGTGAATTTGTTGTTGTTTTGTTTGGCTGCTGTGTTTGTGAATTTGTTGTTGTTTTGTCTGGCTGTTGTGTGTGTGAATTTGTTGTTGTTTTGTCTGGCTGTTGTGTATGTGAATTTGTTGTTTTGTCTGGCTGTTGTGTTTGTGAATTTGTTGTTTTGTCTGGCTGTTGTGTTTGTGAATTTGTTGTTGTTTTGTCTGACTGTTGTGTTTGTGAATTTGTTGTTGTTTTGTCTGGCTGTTGTGTTTGTGAATTTGTTGTTTTGTCTGGCTGTTGTGTTTGTGAATTTGTTGTTTTGTCTGGCTGTTGTGTTTGTGAATTTGTTGTTGTTTTGTTTGGCTGCTGTGTTTGTGAATTTGTTGTTGTTTTGTCTGGCTGCTGTGTGTGTGAATTTGTTGTTGTTTTGTCTGGCTGTTGTGTGTGTGAATTTGTTGTTGTTTTGTCTGGCTGTTGTGTGTGTGAATTTGTTGTTGTTTTGTCTGGCTGTTGTGTTTGTGAATTTGTTGTTTTGTCTGGCTGTTGTGTTTGTGAATTTGTTGTTGTTTTGTCTGGCTGTTGTATTTGTGAATTTGTTGTTGTTTTGTCTGGCTGTTGTGTTTGTGAATTTGTTGTTGTTTTGTCTGGCTGTTGTGTTTGTGTTGAACTTGTTGGGCTTTTTGTTTGTTTTGCTCATGTGCTGTTGTGTTTTCTGATAGTTTGTTTAGTTTTTTGTCCTGTTTGTGTGTTTTGAGTGTACAGCTCGCAGTAGATCACAGTATCAGACTGATGATGAGTTCAATTCGGAGTGAAAAGCTTCCTGTCTTCAAGCCCTCTGTCCTTGTAGACGTCCTGGGGGAAAGCAGAGCTCTGGGATCTCTGATCAGCCACATCGTAAAGTCATCTTCATTTACACCACCGATAAACAAAGAAGAGCTGGAAAGCATTACACAATCCAGAGGAATTCAAATCAGGATCAGTTGCAGAGCTGGAGTTAGAAAGCTGTTTATTTGTCTGGGAGACGGAGACCATCCTTTCTGTTTGATTGGAGCTCGAAACTTTCTGTTTGCCATTTTGAGGTTTTCAGCCATGCTCTCTGTTTTGGGTCCTGGATGGGATTAGGTTCTGCTTCTTTGTGTTTTGGGCACCGTCCATCACAGCGTGCTGCATTTTCGACATAGCTGCTCTTTAGGAACTTCAGAATGCCTGTGAGTTCGGGCTAAAGGAGCCTGCGGATAGGGTGGGAGACGGAATTAACGAATTCAGACGTTTTGAGAGTCGGAATCTGATTTCCAACCGAATTGATCAAGTGGCTGTCTAACAACATGATCTAAGTGTGACATTCAATCTTTGAGGACTTCACACATAGCTAGCAAGATTTCAGACATGTTTATGCAGACTGTCTGGTTTTATACTGCTTTTGTTAGACTGGCTTCTCTGTAGACAAGTAAATAAAAACATTTATGTTGTTTTGGTTGGAGGCAAAGTGGCTTAGTGGTTAGCGTGTTTGCCGTGTACCTCGTGGGTTGGGGGTTTGATTTCTGCCCTGTGTGTGTATGTGTGTGTGTGTTTGCATGTTCTCCCTCTGCTATAGGGTTCTCCAGTTTCCTCCACCAGCCCAAATAACATGTGTTATAGGCTGATTCACATCTCTAAATTGTCTGTAGTAAATGATTGTTTCCCCCACCTTAAGCCTCAAGTACCCTGGGGTAGTTTCCAGGTTTCATATTGACCCTCTTTAGGGGTAGTTCAGGTCAACGTGTCAAACTTTAGACTTTTCTGGATTCAGAAAACATCCACATTTCTGGCTTTCTTTACAATCCAAATGTTTTTTAGCGGCCTCACAAGTCCACACACACACACACACTGTGCAGAGTATCCATCGGGTGTCTCGGCTATAAGGAGTCTGATATGCAGCTCAAAACTCTCCCTAGCAGTTCCAAGTCATTACTATCATGTCCATGCTCTTCCTGCGTCTCACTAAAGCGTTCTCGTTCGTGTTCCACGTGTTTAATCGCTAACACCATCCCGTTCGTCGGCTTCGGTTCTTCCACGTATTCGCCAGTCAGATTTCTTCTGAATGAGCTCGCTAAACTCCTAGCACTAGCATGACATCATAAGAACACAATGAGCAAACAACTTCTGATTATCAACAGCTGTTTGCTTTATTTTCTTTCTTTTTTTTTCCCTTTCCTTCCAGTTTTTGAGTAAAATGGTCTGGCTGTTCCTCGGTGTAGGAATGAGAAGTTTTAGAAGGTTTGGGGGGAAATTAGAGAAGTTTTAGAAGGAAACAAATTCCAGATTGGTGGAGCGAAGGTCAGGGACAGCGTGGCAGCAGTTGGCTACATGTGGACATCACAACAGACCAGAAATATCCATCGGGTCTGTTTACAGCTCTTTGTGTCTCGCAGTGTAAACTTATATAATCACATGCAGTTTTGTTGCTGTTCGATGACATCAGGTTCAGGGCATCGGTTTCTGTATGTATTTTTTATTTAAAAAAAACCCCAAAACATTCCCAGCCTAAACTAGGCAGTAATTGCTGGTGCGAGTGGTGAGTGAGGTCAGGTCTAGAAGCTCTTTAAACTTTGCTCCCAGTAAGATGAGTGTAAGAGCCTCTCAATTTAACCTTCCACCCGCTGCTTTCCCCTTATCAGTCTTACCAGCTCGTTAGATTATCCACCGAGGCCAATCAATACAGCCATTAACCAAGTGCAGCTCTCGCAACCAATCAAGCTAGCTCATTTGCTGCGCTCTCTCTCTCTCTCTCTCTCTCTCTCTCACTCTCTCACTCTCTCTCTCTGTCTCTCTCTCTTTTGCTCACTGTCTTTCTCACATTCTCTCTCTGTGTTTCTTGCTTGTTCTCTCTCTCTCTCTCTCTCTCTCTCTCTCTTCTACTTCTTCTTTTTCTTCTTCTCTCTCTCACTCTTTCTCTTTTGCTTTCTGTCTTTGTCACTTTGTCATATTCTCTCTCTCTCTCTTGCTCACTGTCTTTCTCACATTCTCTCTCTCTCTCTCTCTCTCTCTCTCTCTCTCTCTCTCTCACACACACACACACACTCTTGTCTCTCTCTCACTCTTTTTTCTTTTCTCTTTCACCCTTTCTCTTTTGCTCTCTGTCTTTCTCACATTCTCTCTCTCTCTCTCTTGGTGTTTCTTGCTTGTTCTACTCTCTCACTCTCCTCAATTCCTCAATATATCGAGTTGTTTCCTGTATTAGTTTAAGAACCTCTCAGAGAAACATGCCTACCTTTTATTAAATTATGATGGATGCTTGTTTAAGCTCATTCTTTTCCACAACAACCAAAAAAACCCCAACAGTTTTATTTAAATCCTCCTCTGTTCAATCCTCCACGACTGCTCTCTTAGCCTTACTCTTACCCTTACACTCCTTTTAATTGACTAATCCCGTACTGTATTAGCTTTCTGTTTTTTATTTCCTTGTTTTGTTTTTAAAAAAAAAAAGCACAAGCCTCATTAACACACTTCAAAAGAAATGATAAATTAATAAGCAAGCAACAGTTGGGGGAAATTAAATAATTTAGTTGCAGCGCTTATCCATAATTCCCAAAGAAGACTGTAGATCTCTCTCACACACACACACACACACACACACACACACACGTACGTGTGCGACTTTTGGGACACTTTATATATTATTTTGCTTTCATTTTTCACACAATGTCATTTTTTATTTGCACATGTTACTGTTTCACATCATCTATTCATCCATCCATCCATTCTTCCATGCATTTATCTATTCATCCATTCATCCATCCATCCATTAATCCATCCATCTATTCATCCATCCATCCATTTATGTATTTATTCATTCATCCATCTATTTATTTATCTATTTATCCATCCATCCATTTATGTATTTATTCATCCATTCATCTGTAGCCCTTATCCTTATCTCTGGCACTCTTGGCAGAAGGCAGGGTGCAAACACCGTTACAGAGCATAGTCACACACACTACATGGAAACCAGAGCACCAGGAGGAATCACAGGGAGAACATGCAAACTCCACACACACACACACACACACACACACTTGTATGTATTCCCAAAGAAGTCTGTAGATCTCACACACACACACACACACACTCACGCATGTGTGCAACTTTGGGAACCTCTATATATTATTTTGCTTTCATTTTTCACACGCGCATGTTACAGTTTCGCATCACATGTGACGTCCCATGTGAAGGCTGATTCACGTGAAGGTGTGCAGTGTGTAACATTAACATACGTCTCCTGTGGGAGAGACTCGGTTCAGAGACAAATCTAAAGTATTGGTTTTGGTTTAAACTGGCAGGAATGTGAATTAGGCTGGTGAGTGTTCAGCAATCCAGCAGAGCACGGTTCTTCACTCAGGGCTGAAGGCTCAGGGTGATAAGTGAGGTCAGGGGTCAGTACTTGGGGCTGATTAGTAGACGCCAGAGTGACTCTTCACACTCCTTTTGCTTTCTGTTCTCCAGAAAGTACAAGGCGTCATGTTACATGTACGAACCGCGAGCTGTTCTCTCTTATTTGTAGTCATCCAGAGCAAAGCGGTAAACTTGCAGGAGTGTGATGCGGAAAAAGTATTATTTTTTGTTTTTCTACTACAAGTCAGTACACAGAGCTCATCACAGCACACTCTGCCAAATTCAACACCAGTCAGAACACTAGAACCTATTTAAGGCATTTGATAACTAAGTATAATAAATATTTTTTGCGCATAATTTTTTTTTAAACATAGGCAGCCTTTTGTTCTATTTTACTTTGTTTATTTATCAATAGCCTGTGATTTGAACTTATTTGTCACTCCTATTTAAATGGATTGTTCATGTGCAAGAATATTATCAGTAAAAATGTATTTTAAAAAACTGTAATAAATTATTAACAAATTAGAAAAAAAAAATAACCAAGACGCTTTCCACATCCATCTATCTATCTGGACGAGGTGCCAGTCCAGCGCGCACACACACGCGCACGCACGCACTCATACACACACACACACACACGCGCGCACGCACGCACTCATACACACACACACACACGCACGCACGCACTCATACACACACACACACGCACGCACGCACTCATACACACACACACACACGCATGCACGCACGCACGCACACACACACGCACGCATGCACACACACGCACGCACGCACACACACGCACGCACGCACACACACACACACTTTAAAGATGCCTTTTATTTATTTATGGATTCATTCATTCCTTCAATGTCATATGAATAAATCTTTAAAAAAAAAATTAAAACAATAAATGATCTAAAAATTGATTAAGATCTAAAATATTTTTTTAGCAAATGAAACTGTCTGAACCATATTTCCAACACTGAAAACTCCATATCCATCCATCCATCCATTTACCTATTCATCCATCCATTCATTTATCTATTTATTCATTCATTCATCTATTTATCCATCCGTCCATCCATCTACCCATTCATCCATCCATCCATCCATTCTTCCATGTATTTATCTATTCATCCATCAATCCATTTATCTATTCATCCATCCATCCATTCATTTATTTATCCATCCATCCCCCTATTTATCCATCCATCCATCCATTCTTCCATCCATTTATCTATTCATCCATCCATCCATTCATTCATTCATCTGTTCATCCATCCATCCATCCATTCATTCATTCATCCATCCATCCATCTGTAGCACTTATCCTACACAAGATCACAGGGAGTCTGGGACTCTTGGCAGAAGGCAGGGTGCCAACACCATTGCAGAGCGCAATCACACACTATGGAATCCAGAGCACCAGGAGGAAACCCCTGAAGCACAGAGAGAACATGCAAACAACACACACACACACACAGGATGAATGTGCAAATCGACCCCCAATCCCAGAGGTGCGACATGCAAATCACTAAGACCCCATGTTCCTGAAAACTCCATATAAGAACAATTCTTCTAATTGACCGGCGTTGAATTAAATCTGTACAGATTTTAAATGAAATAGATCACAGTGTGACTCTGTAATCCCTCAACACTCAACCAGCAGAAAATAAAGAGCACTTTGTCTTTCAAAAACTGCGAGATGCTGACAATCCTGATTCAGTATTTCAGTCATTCAGTACTCCTTAAAAAAACGCAGCTTAGTTTACATCCTGTGATTAACAACTAACCTCTCAGAGAACTAGGAAAGCAGATTCTGTAGGCTTCATAAAATATCTTCATATCTTCAGCCAAAACGTAACAATGGAAGCAGAAAATGACCACCAAAAATGACCACAGATCTAAACATGATGCATGCTGGTTCAGTGTAAAAACACTAGAAATGAGAAATTTTTTGGAAAACCTTTATAGTTCATGATTAAGATTAGTCTTTTGCACTGGGTTGCCAAGGTTGCCGGCTTTACACCAATTTGAGCTAGATTTGGAGCAAGTCTGCACACACACACACACACACACACACACACACACACGACTTTTGGAACATCCTGTATATTATTTTTACACAGAGTTACTTTTTATTTGAACATGTTACTGTTTCCCTTGCGAAGGCTGACCCACTCTTACACAGGGTTGCCAGGTTGCAGTTTTTTAGGAAGTCCTTTTTGAGGCCACTAGTTATTCAGAGGCCACCGATAATCTGAACTAAATCTAATGCTAATCATTCCACAAACATAGGCAAAAAGGGGAAATACAAGAATAGTAGAGTACAGTATGGACTACACAGAACCATTTCTGTGTTAAGCTAAAGGTTGTAAAGATACATTGGGAGCAGGAAAAGAGGATTAAAGAATGAATAACGTCCTTGACAGGTGTTGATAAAAATAAATAAATTATTTTAAATATTCGTTTTAAAAAAACAAAGAGATATCACGAATCAGAAATAGTGAACTGCTTTCCTATGCAAAGACAGAAAAGAAATAAAATGTGTCTCCTTTTTTTTCCCCCAATGGCTGAATTTTTTAGGAAGGTTTCAGCTCTTTTTTTTTTTGTGGATTTTGAGATGTAGTCATGCTGGAAATTTGAAGATGCCAGCCCAGCTTTTACAGCAGCAGAGTATATGGACTTTTTTTTTTTTTAAATCATGATGCAGTAGAAGTAGAACTAGCATCAGATGCCATCTCTAGCACCAAAGCCACAGACAAAAAAATGATGTGCTCTTACACATAAGCACTTCTCTACTCTGCTTTTTTCTCTTTAGATCACAGTTTTTTTTTCCTGTAACATGAATGTGTTGCGGTGGTTAAAGTATAAACCGTGTGGAGTTTAGTTTGGTGTGGTGTAGTTTAAGGCTAATTTCAGTTTTCAGTGCGTGTGTGTGTGTCCTCCTTATAGTGTCATCCGGGGAGCTGCTAGCAGTTTCTGTATATCATGAGAAGTGAAAAGAAATGGCATAACCTCTGAAATATTTAACCCCAGCTAATTGGAGTGCACTTGCCATTTCAGGATTCCTCAACCTCGGAAAAAAAGCAAGACCAGATCAAAGGCTTCTGCTTTTCCCCTCAGTATACTAGAGAAGGAGAGAGAGAGAGCGAGAGAGAGAGAGAGAATTGGTAAGGAGAGGAGATATCAGGAGGAAGGGGGCGCGTGAGCCAGGGGTTTTAGGGTAGATTGTCGAGTAAAGGAAAGAGAGGCTGAACTAGTGTGGTGAGTAGAGGAAGAGAAGGGAATGGAGATTAAAGCAGAGGATGTAAGTCATCATGTAACGCAGTAGCATGTGAAGCTGAAGTGTGTGGCATTGCTCCCAGTGCCACGAGAGCACCATGAATAAGAGAACGGCCTTCGGCGCAGATGCGGACCCTCTTTTTTTTTGCTCCGTTCCCTCGTTCCTTTTCTCTCCTAGCTCATTAGGGTGCCTGGCGCTCACTCATCCCCTCCCGGCTGTTTGGCCTGCTCCTGAAAGACACCAGCAGAGAATCACAGGCTCCTCCTTCCGCCGCACATCTCGCATTCCTGTTTCATTCAGCTGCACGGCTGCGGCCGGCCAACGCCGGCGAGGAGAAGAACGCAGGTGGCTGTTGCTGCCTGGAGACCTTTGTTCCACAAAACAGGATTTACAAGATGTTCCACATTTTTGTATTTTGTCGCAGCCTTGGACGATTCACCGTCCCTCGACCGCCTCCCGGTCTCTCCGGTCGTGATTGACAGCACAGGCTGATTTCATACTCCGGCCAGCCGGCTTTCCCCTGGCTTGACGCGAGTCGATTAAAAATCGATACAATTCTCATGTCTAATCTCCCTTCTGTGCTTTTCTTTGATCTGGGTCTCATTAGAAGCACGCTTAAAACCACCTTTCCTGCCAAAAAGCACATTGTAGCACTGATACCACACACACACACACACACACACGTTTGTTCTCTCCTGCTTCCCTGCATCTTTAATTTCCACCTACTTTATTTGCAAGCTCTAAAAGGAAAAAAAAAATATTGTCCACCACCAACACCTCGACTGCATTATTCAGGTGTTTTGCTTTAGAAGCTGCTTTACATCACGACATCAGCAAGCAGAAAAGCCTGCATCCGGTTTTGCTTTTAAAAAAAATATGTAGTTGCATTCAACACATCATGGTGTATATCTCAGGCTTTTTCTTTCCTCTGACTTTTTTCCTCACAAATGGATCGCACACTGATCACTGAATACAAAGATTATTTAATTATCTGTGCAGAGAAATAAATGACTGAGATTTTTTCTATTTTCAGTAATTAAACAATATTCAGAGTATATAGTTTTAGAATATCTTTTAAACACATTACAGCCTTATGACATGAATCATTGTTTATGAATTTCTTTCTTAGGTTTTTATCATTTATAATTATAAGCCACACATTTATACATCAGTTTTGATTTAAATGGTCCAGATAACATTTAGCAGTAATATACATGATCTCACACTCCTCCTGCTTCTATAGGTTTAATATTAAGGGCAATTATCTCCGTATGTTTGTTTGGGATGACGGTAGGCAAGTTCACAGAGAGCCATGTGATAAATTATTCCACAGACCAAATTCTAAGAGGGTTTTTTTGTTTTTTTCTTCTGTCAAAATCATTTCCACTATTTTGCAACATTTCACTATTAGTCATGAGCTACAGCTAATTAGAAAAGGCTTTGTCAATATTCCTGATTAATGTCCTATATCACAAACACAAACGCATTTTATCATCGGCATAATTCAGCACCATCAAAACCTCATTGAAAAGCTGCTCATAAAAGAGATTTCTTGTCCAGAGATTTTTTTTCCACCCCCCCCCCCACACACACACACACACAGCCATGAATCAGAGCCGCAGGTGGAAGGATGAAGCTTTTGGTGGGTCAGCAGTCTCTCAGCTGTACCCGATTCCCTATCAGATCATCGTCTCATGACGTCTCTCAGCAGCCTCCAATAAAGCGGCGATTGAGTTTAAAGTCCTTGGCAGTGCCAGGTGCATGTCCTTGAATGGCGGCCTGACGGAACTCAAAGCACAGGGACACGCTGGAGATTCGGGACATAAGTGAACCCTGAACTGATGTCATCACGCCGCTTACATGGAGGAATCGTTTCTAGTGCAGTTGGCACAATAAATTTTTTTAATACTGAGATTTTTTATTATTATTATTTGAAGCACTTCACCAGACTATCCATAGTGATTATCATCAGTAACCACTTTATACTGGTCAAGCCAGAGCTGGAATCTATCCTGAGAGCAGTGGCTGCAAGCCAGGAGTCCACCCTTGATGAGTAGCCAGGCCATGACGGTTATTTAGAAGAAGGAGGAAAAAAAAGAAAGAAACATCACAGTGCAACAAATTAAAACTAAATTTACATTTTCTGCTGATATCAGCCTTGTACCAAGACTGCACATCGTATCAGTTACATCCTTAAATCCAAACTCTGTGTTTTCTATCCTTTTTTCCTTCTCTTTCTTTCCTGTGGGTCATATTTATTGAGCTAAAATTGGGCTAGCACTGAGCTGGTCGCTATTTCCCCTGAGCAGGAGCCTATTTCCAGATCTTCTCAGGGGTTGAGGTTCACATGGAGAGGAAAAAAGCAGCCTTGTTTCAGAAATGAGTGTCTTCCTGCGCGAATGGTATTTTTTTTTCTCCCCTACTTCCCACCCGCTGAGCCGCTGGAGAGGTGTGTGCCAGCAGTTAGGAACAACTATGTCATTGGTGTTCTTCTTAGACATCGTGGGGGCGTCCTCTCGCTGTTCAGCAGCACTAAAGAGACGTTTATTGCAGGGGATCGAGCCTAACAGTCCACTTAAGTCTCCCAACACTATGAGTCTCAAGCATGTTTTTAAAGCATGAAATCAAGAATTCAAGGAGTCCACCTGTTTAAGAACTAATTTATCCGAATTGTTAATTATCTGATGTCAGTCTCTCTTTCTTGATCCTGCTTGAAAACAGACTCACAAAACAGGAGATCCGAGACGGAGGCTGCTGCCTCTAGTGCTAAGTTATGCACATGTGGGAGTGTGTGATAATCAAGTCTTTATTACGCACATTTTGCACAAAAAAAGTAGTTATTCAACGTGTGCTTTCCAACCACACGTCTTCCTGGTGCACTGGCATTTTTCATGCATTTCGGAAAGTGCCTTCCTGCAGGGCAGATTGAGACATTTTCTTGGAAGGAGCAACGGTGGCCATCCGGCTCTCACCGCGTGCTGATGGCTCACCACGGCATGCTTAATTAGGCCGCCAGTTGGCTTAACGGCCACTGGGAGTCAAGGACAACGGTTAGGCGGGGTTTTTTGGGAAGGCGCGTTAGTAGGAATTGGATACACTCTGCCATTCCTCTGCATTGGGATTTCCATTATTTATGGCTAAAACTTTTCAGACACCATGAGTTAAACTTTTTCGCCAGATTTGATACCCAATTGTGGTAAGAATACAGAAACCTCTGACTCAAGTAAAAGTAATGCTAGTGCGATAAACTTACTGTAGTGATCAAGAAAATTACCCTGGTGAGTGTTCAGGAGACCAGAGTCTGGTGAAAAAACTATGTGCGTAATTACTTTAGAAAATAAAGTATTCTGCTTTTGTACTCATGAATCTGCAGTCTAAGCATTCGGCATCTGGAAAGTAGATTTTCAGAAGGCATCTGCTTTATTTAATTGCATTTCAAAATGACACACTGGACATATAGCTTGTTAATCGGTTTACGGTTTTCTGGGAGTAAATGCATAATTTATTTATTTTTTTACTTTGTAACAGCAATCAAAAATAAATGTAACCACGATGAGTATTTATATCTTAAAACAATTAACATTTATTTTCGAAGTTTAATTAAATTTATACTCAAAAACTACAGTTCCAGTAACAAGAGTACACGCTGACTCCTTTCCAACCCCGTCCTTTATAACTTTAAGTCAAAGGAACGGGCTATAGGGATAAAAGTGGTGTTGCTATATAATAAACAGTATAAACCTCTTGGGTTTGTTATTCTTCCTAAACGAAATCCATGCTGTGACAGATTGAGTTGTTCACAAGTGAATTACCGTGTCACAGCAACAGCAAGCCGTGTAATGATCAGTGACTTGGATCAGAGGAGGAAACACTTCATTTGGTTCATTCATCACAGCTGTGGTGTTTATTAGTATGTGTATGCACAATGATTGTGCAATGATGGGTGTAAGTATAAGTTACCAGAAACTTCTGGATTGATTCCAAGCAATCATATCAAGTTAATATCAGTCGCATGCTGGTTTCGGCTTTCCACTAGAGAAATCCATTAATATCTTGATTCGAACAAATATAGTTCTGCATTAGAAGACGAAATCAGTGCTGCGTCTGTGCTCTCCCCCGTTCTTTTTTGAAAGCTCACCATCAGCAGTCATCTTCATTCCTTTAGCCAAGAACAGCTTGCACTGAGCTCAGAATGACGTTTCCTTCGAGATGAGAAGGTGGACAGATGGAGGGCTTGGACACCATTGGCTCAATTAGCGCACATTTCAGCCCTGCTGCTGCTAGTTACGATGGCCAGCTAGTCCCAAACTTTTATGTTTACGAGGTGCCGGCCAAGTGAGGGCGGGCCTGAATCACAGTGTCTAAGGATGATAGCACAACAACGGCAACCTTTTCATTTTCACGCCTGATTGCATGCAGTGATACAGATGATCAAAAACCAGGCTGTGACCTAATGACTTCTCTCTCAGAGAGCTGCATAGCTGTGCTCATTTGTAAAATTGAGGTCAGGGCAGATCCCCAAGCTGTGGACGAATGCACTCGTGAGATCTGTTACAGCACAGTATTAGGATTTTAACCATTGTGATTAACTTGTTGTGGGCCGCAGCGAAGAAGGAGAAGAGTGAGCTCAGGGAGTTTTCAGCATGGCCTAATAAACAGCCAGCTGGGGAACAAAGCAATATGGCCCCAGAGGCCGGCCTGCCGATGCCCTTGCCTCTCCTTGATTAACGGAGTGAAAGCAACCCCCCTTCTTCCTTTTTTTTTTCATTTGCTTCCTTCCGCTCCCCAATCAGGTTGCCCAGATCGATGGGCTAGTCACAGCTGCCACTCAGCAACTCTGTTCCACATACTGCATGGGCCAGGGGTCACAACCTGCATCGATCTAAGAGCTAGTTGCCCGTCTGGCCTAGTGATGGATTCCGTTCTTCTTGTATGGTTTATAGGGAAAAACGAAAAGGGAGGGTTAATTCCAGACTCCTCAGTGATGGCTCCAGGCCACCACATTAACTTATATCTGCAGTATACATGTGAATGAAGCAGTCTTTCATCAGCAATACTGAGCACGCCAATGTACAAATGAACATTCCTGCCAAATTAGTCACAAATTAATTTACTCTTTGTAGGAGCCTGAAGCCGAAGGGTCAAGTTTAATGAGACATGGAAAACTGAATGTGCATGGCCATAGGCAAGTAATGGTGTCACATTTGGAGTACAGGCAACGTGCATCACGGCAGCATGTGAGGATCTGCCGAGACAAGTTCAACAGGGGTCAGGTGTAATCAGATGCCACTTTTTGTACTTGGGTTTCCATACTGAGAGTGCTGACGGTAATCTGGCATACTTGATCTTCTGAAGACTACCAACTCCACGACCTCAGTCCATGCATAATTTTTAAATGAAAATGTTTATTCCCAATATAGACTAAGGTTTAGAAAGCTTGTGCCCAGTTGTTGACCAAACTGATGATAATGTACTATACCCTACTCAGTACTATTTAAACTTACTCAAGCACAGGTTTTAGAGGGTTCTACTAGCTTATATAAATAATCAAATGATATAATAGAATTGCCAAGGTTGGCAACCCAGAAAAAAGTTTGGTTCGCTCGGTCTTGTTGTTGTCCATTCATAAAATGGACCATTTGGGCCAAACAGAGCCCAACACCACATAAATGCCTACTAATTTTGATTGTATTCATATTTAATTTCTACAACTGGCTTGTCTGATTGAGTGTGATACAATGAAAGTGTTTTTGGCTTGAAAACCATAACCCCCCTAGTCAGGTGTCACAAGTCAGAAAAATGTAAAGCACTGCACCTTTTACAGGTGTGTTTGCGGGCCACTGAGTGACAAGACTAGCCTTAGAAATGCTAGATCCGACAGAATGCAAAACAAAGCATCCACACCCAGGCAGGAGAACATGATCCTTCTTACCATCTGAACAGGCAGCACCATATTCTCCTGTCATTCAGGTCAAGGCAGAATAAATAAGGTTTGCTGGTAGCACTGTACCTGGCAGAGCCACTTTGCTGTACTGTCTGGTACTGATGGCGAGCCCCTTCTTTGTTCCTCAGGAACTTTGATTCACTCGGAGGATGAACTCTGACAGCAGTGTGTCACCAAAAGCCCTTCACACATCCACTCCCTGACTTATTCTGTCAAGATTGTTTCATATGAGTGGTTGCAAGAAATCTGTGGTCATTGACTGCTAATTGATTTAATTTTTTCTCTCTTGAACCTGACTGGCTCAGAGGACACATGCAAGGTCGAGAAGAAGGCAATCAAACACGTTCAAAATGCACTTGTTCTTTTTCCTTAAACCGTATTTTTACTCATACTTTGATTTGCCTAAAAAGGCTCCATCTGCAGTGTGACCATAAATAAAGGTGGAAAAATCAGTCCAGATCAATGTCTCAGCTCAGAGCAAGAACAATACTGCTAATACAACAGAAATCTGACCAGAGTCTGAAAGGGAGACGACAGAGGAAGACGAGGTATGTGACAACAGACGTGTCTCTTAGCAAAATCTGTCATCTCATCAGTTCAGGAGAGCATTTAAACAGAGATACCTGATGAGTTCTTCGGTGGCGGTGGAGGAGATGGATTTTGGGGTGGATCATGGGAAATGGGCGGCACTGGAGGCTTAGGTTACCTGTGTTGTGGACTTGTCTGCCCAAGGGGCTGTGCTCCTCTGCCACTGTCTGCTGCCCCTGTGGGCATTTCACATACAGCGATCCCAGTCTCCACAATAGGCTTGGGTTTCCCCCGCCCTTGCCGGCCGATGCTGACCATAGATAACTTTGTCTCTCGGCTTGTATCTTTTATCTCACATCTGGGAGCCCTGCCTGGGAGCTGAACAGTGACTACACTGCTTGCATTGTCCTAGGTCTTGTCATTACATGGCTCAGGTTGCAGGCGGTGTAGCCCGTTCTTCACCTGAGCCTCCAGACCGTCCCACCACACACTTACCTACGGTGGAAAGGTGTAGTTCATTAATACAGATGATGTACAAGAAGAAATCCTTGGACCAAGACTTCCTTCTAGAGGATTTTCCCGTCTGCTTTCCTTCAGCTACCCTGTCTCACTTTTATCTTATCTCTCGATGTGCCTGCATGCCCACGTGGAACGCAAGTAGTACAGCTACTTCCATTAGACCACCTTGTACACTGATCCAGAAGAATGATATATAAGCTACAGTTACCTAAGAGATAAAAGAGTAGCTCTCGGATTTCCTTCGCATCGTGCCATATCTGTAAGAATCTTTACATTTTAAACTTACTTTAAACTCAAGTATGTACATGCAGGTTTAAGTATATATTGCAGGAGACATCCTCCACCAAACAGTCTTACAAGGATCTTTCCTTCCTCCCATACTAATGGCGCCCCCATTGATAAAGATTGCAATTTGTCAGAAGGTGATGCGATTGGTAGGGGTATAGTTGGGGGGGTATTTGTAGTGTGAACATGGGCTAAGAAAATGATGACTAATGATGCAGAAGCTCCCCCACTAATGTCAAATATATATTTAATCAATAGCTGCTGCTTGAGAAGGAGGAGGAGGAGTTGGTGGTGTATCACTGCATAAATCAGCACACTGCATACAAGCCACTTTAGGCTACCGCTTGAAACACAACGCTAGCTGATCGGCACACTCCTGCGAGCCATATTACCTAGCAAGTCTGTCGTGTGCATATAATCCACTGTTCAAGATACAAGATGCTGACCTGTACTTGGTGTAATTACCTAGTGCCAACTTGTCCATGGGGCAGATGGGGCAGAGCCATTCAATAAATCTTTGTAAAGTCTTCACTAACAACTCTATACATTTTTTATACAATTTAAATAATAATTACTTCTTTCAAGAGAGCAACTTACTTGTATGAAAAGAAATTTTGCTCTTTGAAAGATACAAGTTCAATTTCACATTTTAGGATGAGGGGAAATGACCCTATTAACTCTGATTACTGCCCTGTTTAGCTCTGTAAAGCACACAGTGGTCAAAAATGGACACTGCAACAAGTGCTAATGGAGGCCCATTGGGACTGGAATCATTTGCTTGGGGGAGGAGCAACAGTTAATCACAGGGTTGCCAGAATCGCTGTTTTTGTTCTATATTAGGCTAGTTTACAAATAAACAAATAAATGCTTGGATTTTCTGCAGATATATTCAAAGGAATCTATCATACCTTGAAACATATTCAATGTGATAAATTGAAAAGATTTGGATCGGGAAAGTGGGATTACGGAGTGGATAATGTGCATACATTAGCAATGTATCTGCACCACAGTGACCTTGTTTCCCCACATGAAGTCTGAGAAGAAGAAAAAGAAAAAATGTCTTCAGTTTTTTCCAGTACTCAGTTTTTTTTTGGGCTAGTTTCAAGTCTTTTTGTGGTTTGAGACGTCGTTTGGCTTGGAATTTTGCTGAAACCTTGTAACCCTGGTTAATGATATAAGTGCTTCTGTGTATACGGTGTATATTGATGAGAAACACACCTGCTGCATCAAACACTGTGGAATAATGGTGTATCTAAAAGTCCCTAAAGCTAGCTCTTATGCTGGTGTTGTCAAGGCTCAAATCTAGTTGTTGTTCTGTTGTTAGTAATGTCCTGCTCCACCACCAAAATGCATGGTCACTAACTGCTGCTGTGATTACTACTGTTTTCTTGTCATTTTCCGTGCACATAGAGCGTAGTATCCATTTCAAATGTTTCTCAAACAGCTTTCAAAATGAGACTTGCGTAAGCCATCTGATTCAGCAGGGTCTGATGCGGGCTGTTTGACCGAGCAGAACAATGGCCGTGAAATGGGCCCAGTGCTCGGAGAGGGAAATAAAAGAATACATCAAGGCCCTTTAAAAGGCCTCGCAGAGCAAGATGAGAGGAGTCGAGTAGATGGGCTCTCAAGCAGAGCGAGTCACCCAATCCCTCTCCTGCGGACTGAGCCCAAGCTCTAACTCTATTAGCCTGCACTTTGCTAATGGTGTTAAAAAAGACAAAGAAGGCAGGCAGCGGAGAGCAGGCCGGGTGATACACTTAGCTCTAGAGTGCATGGCATCATTATCATTTTCAGCTTGGAGCCTGTCCCCCTCTGTGCGCACACACACACACACACTCGTGTACCTTTTCTCGCACACAAAGCTGGAAACCTGAGCTGAGAACAGGGAGGTTTTGTGTCCGTTCCTTGAGCTACTTTGTATGTTTATGTCGATACCTGCATCAGGTTGAAATGTGTGTTTGTGTGTGTGTGTGTGTGTGTGTGTATGCATGAGTAAGAGAGAGAGAGTTTGTGTATGTGTGTGTGTGTGTGCATGAGTAAGAGTGTGTGTGCAAGTAGGAGAGTTTGTGTGTGTGTGAGAGAGAGAGAGAGAGAGAAAAAAATTTTGTGTGTGTCGGCTTGTGTGTGTAGGGGGGTGTGTGAGAGAGAGTTTGTGCAGGTTTGTGTATGTGTTGCTTTGTGTGTGTGTGTGTATGAGAGAGAGAGAGAGAATTTGTGTGTGTGTGTGCACATGTGAATTCATGAGCACTCATATGCCCCATCTATAAGCATGCAGAAGCATTCCTCGCTGCGCTCTTGTTTGTTGTGAGTGTTTTGTCTGAGACAGGTGTTTACTGAGCCTGTGATGAAACAAACAGCATATAATCTCATCACTGCAACGAGCGCATGGCCGCATATTACACATCTCACAAGCCCTCTAGAGGACAGCCTATATAAAGAGGCTTCTTTTTCTTTCTCTAATCAACTTAATCTGGTAACATGCCATGAAAATCCCCCACTTTGTAAAGTTCGTGACTGCATATGGCCGAAGTAAAGAAGGCGAAACTCCCTGCTCCTGATTCAAATGCTTTCAGAATGCTGAGTATGTTTTTGGAAAAGTAAGAAAGGAAAAGAAACTCTGCAAGCATGCGATTAATCAAACGTCATGCTGTCAGTCAGCGCAGGAGAAAATCGAAAGAAATATTATTGATTATACAGCAAGAAACATAAATGATTTAAATTCCTGAAATTCAGACTGATGTTAACTCTTAAATTAACACCCAGACAGATTGGTCAGCCAACTAACCGCTTGACTGGTTTTCTACTATGAAAGTAGCATCGACTGGAATTCGGATAGATCTCTATCACTTATTTTAATAGCTAATCATACTGTAAGACAAATACAAAAAAGAAAAAAATGGATCTGTAGATTTCTGTTAGATGTTTATTGCGTCTCAGGTTTTTCGTTCCAATTAACTTTAAGAGAAAGGAAATAAAATAGAGAAGAACGCTGATAAAGAAACCCCTGGTTATAGCTGCTTTAGCGTAAGTGATAACAGGGACTTTTCTCCTGGATGTTAACTTAAAAAGTTAGACATGGATTTCATTAATCGATTAAAATCATAATGAAGGAATATATTAGGTAAAAAAAATTGTACAGTATTTGTCAAACACACAGACACACAGTTCATGTAGTGAAATAACTGTCATAAAGACAAGCAGAAGAGAAAAACAGAATAAATAAAATGAAAAAAATGAATAAAAATAGTTACAAAAATAGTTATATATATATATATATATATGAAAGGGTTTTGATGGCAGAACTGCATTAACAGTATTCAGTATTATGTGGAAAAGTCCAGAAAAATCCAAGCTAAACTCCTATTTATTGTTCTGTTTTCCCGATTCTGTTGTAACTGCATGATTAGATTTTCCCACACTCAGCAAAATGAATTAGAATTATTTTTTTTGTATTTCTGTTTGTATTTTTCATCATGATGCCTTTGGAGTATGATATAGCAGCTCTACCTCACCACGCTGTGCCATTTTATAATCTAGATTTATACAGTGCCGTTGTTGGAAGAAAAAAAAAAACAACAACCCTGCTGTTGTAATCCTAATTGCAGCGGCGGCTCCACCTCAGCCCTGAGCAGGACACGGCACTGAGTGAATACGAGTGAATGAATTTATAGCACCATAATTGCAACATGATATTCCGTCTGCATCTTTTTAATCTTAATTGCCTGCTTGCTGGCCATTAAAAATCATTTCAGCCGTGTTTGCGGTCTGCATTTTCACCGGTTATCACATGTTTGACTCCTTGAGAAGTACGACGACGGCTAATAGCGTGGCGCTCAGTAAAAAACCTGAACAGCTCATACACTTCTAATCTGTTATAAAGGAAATCCTGCAGCTTCGCTCCAGCCCCTAACAAACTGCTGGCAAGCACATGGTTTGCACAGTCGGTTTCGCGTCTGCTAAACGCTGTTTAATAGCGGCTGCTGTTGTTAATAAGCATCTACTCATTAGGGTTCACAGGAGGCCAGAGGAAGTCAGCCAGCAGCGTCTCTACCCTGAAAGAGCAGGACTATAATTTATCACGGCTCTGCCAATAAGCATCAGCATTTGCTTGGGGTAGCGCCATGTTTGATTTGAAACCGCCTCTCCCTTTCTCTCTTAGTTAGTCTCAACCCTAAAAGCTGTTCGATGATGCCAGGGAGGTAAAGAAGAGCACGCTGATGCTCAGGAGAGGCGTGGATTAAAGTTGTTTAAATGATACCTAGCGCAGGATCACCTGTGTTTGGCCCGAGGGCTTCCAGGTTGGACCGGAGCGTCCATGTGCATGCGTTCTTAAGGTAGGTTTGTCTCTGAGTTTGTGCATTTCCAATCAGCCCAGCCCACCCCGTACCCAGTTACCCAGAGACCATTGCTGGGTTTTTCAGATGCACAAACCGTTGCAGATGTGCTCGGCTTTTTTCTGCCTGCTTTGTGCTGTGCAGGGCGGCCGCTGCGGTTGTTGTGTGGGATTTAGGGAAGATAAATAGTTTCCCTAGTCAGAAGGAGTGTAATTATTCCTCCCTTGTTTGCGGGGCTGTGGAATACGAGACGGAAATGCAGCCTGCCTTCGCAACAGGCTCGTGCATTTGAAAATGCTCAAATTCATGTAGGGTAGAAACATTGCCTGTACAATCGCACCATCAAAACTGCTAAATGTTTAATTCTATTAAAATTGGAATTCCATTTTAGGTTGGCTTATTGTTGTAGATTTTTTATTTTAGAGTTTCTTTTGCAAATTCAGTCATATAAAATAGAAAATCAGTAATATAATCGAAATAATTATTATAAATAATGTGCTCGATAATTTTTGTAGACATTACGCGCAGCAGGTTTCAGGGTTGGATTTCTGGCATTAAGGAAACAACAGCAAATTTCTGTCCTTCACAGAAAGCAGATTATGTAGTTCGGTATGTATGAGGACTCGTTGAGTTTTAACTGGAGGAGAACAGAGCAAAATATAAAATGTAATTAAGCAGGGGAGTGCATCTGCCCTGTAAGGAGGGTATTCTATTAGCCCACTGGCTCCACTGCGATTGGGACACACGCTACTGCTGAGTGTGCCAATGCATGAGCTACCAGGCTAATTACTGCAGCCCTCCTGAATCCTGCTCACACATGTACTTGGAATAAAACCCAAGACAAGACTCATGATGATGCACTGGAAAATGTGAAATGCATCTAATGCCTTTAATCGTCAAAAAAAAAATTAATTAAATAATTAATAAAGCACAGGCCTTTTTGTCTCTCGAGGCTGCCTTCTTTTTCTTTTCTTTTTTTTTTTACATTTGTTTGTTTTCTCTCTGTCTGTATGAGTGTGTGTGTTGTTGTTTTTCCTTTTCTCGTAAGCAAGCGCTGAGCGTTCACTAGGGGTTAAGTTTGCATAAATGCAGCGATAGGAAAATTGCTCAAACTGAGCTGGAATAACAGGCTTAGATTGCGGGGAGGTGCTGAAGGGGGGTGGGGGTGTGTGGGGTCGGCGTCTGCATGACACGAAGAACAATAAACACGATCCACATGGGAAGAGGCGGACGGCAGTCGAGGTCCAAGCTGTTGCGCTTGGAAATGGCTTCCAGACCAGGGCCTGCTAGCACAAAGGACCATTCTGAAACGTGTACACACACACACACACACACACACACACACACACACACACACACACACACACGTCATCTGCAGAATTGTTCTAGTCAGTCTATTATAAACACCAGCACAGTTGTCATGTGTTGCTGCAGACCTCTGTGACTAAACTGACCTGCACACAAACCCCCTTCTCCCCATCAAACACTGTCAAAAAAAAATAAAAAATCCAAACACTAACACACCAAAGCACTGTAGACTCCAGGATCTGTGTTGTTTGCCTTAGATGAGATTTTAAACATAACAGCGCAGAGCTAGAAGCGAAATTAGTCCTGACGTGTGAAAAGATTGTGTTATTAGCCCGCTGTGTTTGTGTTGAACAAACTTGTCCGGGTCATCGGTTAATTGTCGAATAAATTCCACAATTCTGTTTGCCTTGGTTGTGAGTCAACAAAAAAGGAGAAAGTCTCCACTGCCGTATCGTAGAGCGCAATCCGCATGATATAAACAGATTTGCACTTCTGCGTCAACCGGCAGTGCTTGTCACATTTCTGTTCTATAGTGTTTGCACTGGGAGCGAATCCAGGCTGCAGGCATGATGAATGGAAGATCCCAGAGTGCAGCACACACCAGAGAGGAAGTGAATATTTGCCTTGTTGCACTCCAATACCTCTCTCTCTCATTTTCTCTCGCTTGCTCTCTTTGCTCTGTAATTTGTTGTAAAGCATGTGGCATGGACTAACAAACAGCTGGAGCGAATTTTACCGAGGACAGCCTAGGTGGTCACAGAAAGGAACTCTTCCTCACTTTCACATTCCTATCTGAGAATCACTCCAGCTGCCCCACATGTTCCTGTGTAATATGTAGATCTTGTTTGTCAGACCGTTCCAGCGCATTACATTCGTTCATGAGGTGTGCCTTATCGGAGTCCAGCAGCCACAGAATGCTCTCGTATCACTTAACCAGAGCACAGACGTCTTCAGGCCTGATTTTTTTGACCTCTAATGGCTTTAATGACTCTTTGGCTCCCTGATAGAAAACATCAAATAGTGTAATAAATTGTAGGTTCTGTCTTATCAGATCTACTTGTTTGGTTCTTGACCTCTTGTGGTGCAGATGCTTCCTGCTGGAGACTTTGAAAGCGGGGCCCGGTTACAGGCAAACGTTTACCAAAGGAAGTCATAAAGCCGAGCAGAGATGGAGCAGGCTCTGACGCATCGGTAAATCAGGCCACTTCAGACCCCTGGGAGAATGGCCCTGGTTGAAAAGTTCACAGCGAGGATCTCCATTCTTCTTTTAAACACGCCAAACACAAACAGTTCTGCGTGATGAATTAATGTCTGATGGGTATTTGGTGACCAACTGGCACACAAAACTCTTGTGGAACTTCAAAGTCAGCGCCGGGAGTTTAGTTTGAAAGTCTAATTGATCAATCATCACCATGTGTTCCTCATTGACAGAAGAGCAGGCTGTTGAGAGTTTGCAGGAGTTGGATTATATGGTATTTAGAAACTATGATGTAGATTCTTTTTTTTTATTTTATTTACCCCATTTCCCAAATTTGATCACTTGCCAGTTTGCACCCCAACACAAAACAGCTACCCAACCAGGAAGGTTGAAGGGTAATGCTTCCTACTTGAGACAGGGTCTACTCAATTGGTTAAGGCTCTTGGTTGTTGATTGGAAGATCAGCGTTCCAGCCTCGGCACTACCAAGCTGCCAAATGTACCAAGCTACCAAACGTTGAGCTCCTTAACAGGGTTAATGTCCTTAACCCTCCCTGCTCCAGAGGTGCTGCATCATGGCTGACCTTGTGCTCTGACCCCAAACTTACAAGGATTTTTTGCAAAGAAGGAATTTTAATGTGCAGTAATGTAAATGTGACAAATAAAGACTACTTAACATGAAGCTCTTTAGAAGTTCTGCACTTGCTATGTAACACACGGAAGACAGCACATGCCCTCACAGATGCCCACGATTGGCTTGTGTCACTGTGATTGAAAGTGGAGGGAGTAAGTCCATTTCTCCCACCAAGAGATCACAGCCAATTTTGCTTCCTTGGCTCCTGGCCGCAGATGGGTGTAGATAATTACTTTCCTCAACCACCACATAGTCTTCTTTATATCATCAGACGATATGACAGATTTTATCTCATGCTATCTCGTGTTTTCATCTCTGTCTCTCTGTAAGATTGAGGAGTGAGGATTGGGGTTGTTGATAGTGTAGCTATCGATTGCTCTTTGGGGAAGCTGATACCCTGAAGATGGGAAGCAAACATCATATTAGTGGGTGTTTGTGTCCTAATGGCTGAGAATTGAGGAAATTGTTGGGAGAAACTGATCCCGAATCAGAATAAGAGGGCAACGGTGTGACGAGTTTACCAAATACAGCTGGCGTATATGTGTTCGATAGCTCTTTCTTAACGCACTGAGCTCTTTTATTGATATTTTCATTTGTCATATCACTGTCCTTCCCTCTCAGCTCCTCCACCATCAACCAGGCATTATTCGCAAGGTCGTCATTTTCTTTTTCTTTTTTACTCTGCCACACATCTCGATCAGAAGGAATCGCTCAGACTTTGTGAATGTCAACGCATTTGGCAGCCTCCAGTGCCTTTATTGCCAGGAGAAGGCATTGCCATTGATTTACTCAGACATAATGCATATTAGGAATCCCAAAGACAAATGTTAGACGCTCACAACTTGCCATAATGATATGTGTTAGCTATTAGTGCACTCATAACACATGTTTTTTATGGCGAGATGATTACATTTTTACCACAGAGTTATATCAAGATCTTCCAGAATGTTCCAGAAAGTTTTTTTTTTCCTTTTGCTTCTTTGTCTTAAGCCCCCGCCACAAGAAGTAATCACGCTGTAAACCAAGCACTTTCCCATACAAAAAGAAAGCCTGAGCGGATAAAAGAGAGACCAGAGTATCACCCCTGTGCTAGTGCTTACAAAAATATTCTTTTGAACACAGAGGCTAAAGTAATAGCATGAGCTCTCTCTGCAGAAGTGATATAAAGTGTTCTTTTCTAAAAGTGCTGGACATTAGAGACAGGTTCTTATATTTTATTTAGACTTTTCTATTTTTTTTTTTTCTTCCCTCCACCCTGATGCCAGTGCACAGTGCAGGATGCCTGGCAAGCAAGCCGTCAGTGATCGTGTGGGTTTCAAGAGTGCCAGAGATGGAGGAGAAAAAAAAGTGACATGTTGAAGGGAATTGGAGGGGGGAAGAAATAAAAAAAAAAAAGAAAAGAAAGAAATGCACACTGAAAAGGAGAGAAGGATTGATCTCTGGGTAGCAGCGATAAGGGAGAGAGAGACATTTAAAGAAGGCAGCTGGAGTTTGGTTCTCTACAGCCCTCCGACAGTAATTCCACACCCAGATTACCGGTCATTTGATACCAAGCCTTACTCCAAGCCCCCACCCAGATAGTAATTGAGTGATGGCCCACACTTACCACTTTCATCTGGTCCACATGCGCCCGTGGAATGATGCCGATTAATTCAAATCTCCTTGTCAGAACACAGATGCAGCTCAACTTTGATGAGATCATATCTCAGGGGTAATACACGGACCTCACAGGACCTTAGAGAACGTACATTTGGATCACTTACGGGCCCAAATTAAGACGCCACAGGACGATTATGTATGGTTGATTGCATTAGGGCCATTTTTGGCTATAAATTCCATGAAACCCTTAAATGTGGCTGGTTACGTTTGGGGCACTTCTGGCACACGATATACTTTCCATTGCTGTAACTGACCCTTATATTCCTAAACCCATTCCATATTTGGCCTGAAGTCATCTGCTGTCTGGGCATTTCTCCCTCTCTGCCCCTTTAACCCCCCTGCAACCCCCTCGCCACCAGATCCTGCCCTTTGCCTCTTTCAGTGTGCTGTTCTTGTAAACAAAGACTTAATCCTATAGCATTAAGAACGGGCTGGTCTCTGTTTTGGCACCATTGTTTTTATAAGATTTGGGTTTACGCATTCAGCAGACAAAAGAGCGAGTTGGTAGAGAGGCTTTTTTTTTGTCTGTGGGTGTGTGTCACTTGTGCATTTTCAAATTTTCGCTATCTCAGATTCATCTTTGTCAGTGGAAATATGCAGCATTCTTGCTTACCTTATTAAGTCCAATTTGATATTTTATTTTTGTTCCTGGAGCATGAGTGCAGTCCTTCGTGACAGGCTTTTCCTATCCTCCTAGGCTAACGGCATCGAGTATGGAGCAAGTCTGTCAGCTGTGTTGTTAACAAGCTATTTGAGATCCCTCCATTGGGGCTGTCACGTCTCATTCACATAAAGCTCTCGAGGCAGGCGAGATAAGAATGCTTCCTCCAAAGAGAACTTGACTCATCACTTTTTCCTCACTGCAAAATGGTGTTTAAATGTAATACAAACCAAAGACTAAGAATAGCATCAAGGTATAGAGTAGATCTGAATCTATATGTGGAGTCATGTGAGCTATAGCTTTAGCAAATCTGGAGCAGTTCTTTTAGCCACCGTATGGCACCATGCGGGTTCTCAATTTGTATCTAAATCGGCCTGGCCAGCAAACTCATTTCAGCTGAGGCAGCCATGAGCCGGACCTTGTGAAAGCACTTAATGAAGCCGCTCTCACTCTGTGAACCCCTGTCAATCTCTACCTGTCCCATGCTGCTTGGTCATTCCAGTCAGACCCTCTTCAGCAGCGCTGGCCCCCATTATCCAATCGCAGGGCACACTGAGAATATCTCCCGCATAAGTGACACATGCCATCAGCTATTTTCGCTTGCATGATGAGATCGTTTTGTCGTTCCTCAAAGTCTGCTTCAGAGGCAATGGGTGTTAAACTGGGCAAATGGATTTGTGTCAGCTGGAACCTGTCTCCCATGTCCTTTTGTTTGTATAGCTATTACTTATTCGCCACAGAAATATGAATTGTGTTTGTTTTTTGTCGTTTGTGTATTTTTCCCAGATTCGTACATGGTGAGTACACGGTGGAGGTGGCCATCAACGACTACCTGGACATCTACTGTCCACACTACGAGACGCCACTCCCGCCCGAGCGCATGGAGCGCTACATCCTCTACATGGTTAGCTACGACAGCTACATCACCTGCAACCACCTCATCAGAGGCTTCAAACGCTGGGAGTGCAATCGGCCACTGAGCCCCAGTGGGCCGCTCAAGTTCTCCGAGAAGTTTCAGCTCTTTACACCCTTTTCCCTGGGCTTCGAGTTCCGCCCGGGACACGAGTACTACTACATCTGTGAGTAGCTTGTTGTATCTTAACACTCTTCACCCAAAGCCCCAGACCAGGTGTAGCCATCACCCCAGGGGCTAATAATCTACTCTCAGATTTCAGGAACCAGGGTGCAGGGGGCAAAAGGGAAGGTCTGCAGGGTGCGCAGATTTCGTAAAGTGGGATTCACGGTATAGAGTAATCAGTAACATGTGCCTCAGTGATCCATCCATGTATCTGTTATTGTGACAGATCTTGTGAGCTGCTGTCTGCTATAATAAATGTTAAAGAGAAATAATACAGTACGATGTGTTACCAATGACCCATGGACATTAAACAGACTTGTGGGGGATTCCAGAAATGACAAATCTGTTTTTTTATATACCTTTTTGTTATGTTTGCCTGATGCTCTTTTTTGAAGGACAGTTTAAATTGTGAGCCACGCAGCCAGTGGGAGTTTTATTTGATAGGCTATGCTCTATAGTTTTACTTGGGTTGCATGCCACCGTCCTCTATTGCTGAAGCGTTTAATACCCTAACGACTGTTTGCATTGCTATATTTGTTTCCAGCAGTCTTCACCTTCACTCACATTGACACGTGAGACATTTACATTGCACATACTATTGTGTTTAGTAAGGTGAGCCAGGGCAGAGAGTTCAACCACACCCCGTGGACCTCACGTGGTCAGATTTTGCCTGACCCTCCTCTTCCATTTTGTTTCCAAGGGCTCTCCTCTGGATGAAAATGTCAATTTGTCAAACACTACATACGCCATTAGCTCAGCACTTAGCCGCACAGGGCTAGATGGGTGCAAACCAGTTACGGACGCCATCAAGCGGAACGCTCTCCAAATTATGCTGATTGGCCAAATCATATTTAGCCGTTGGGGAGGTTCCTGATGGGAGTAATTGTGTCTCCGGCAGCCTCGAGTCTGCTGTCATTACCATTTTTTGGACAAGAACAGCTAAAAGCCATTAACCTGAAGGGTATGTGGCACCGGACACCGCTCACTGTTGATTCTTCGTCCTCCAGATGCTCCGTGCTCAGCGTGCCAAGGTCACAGCGGGTACGCCCCTCTGCCTGCTCCATCCTCAACCTGCAATCTCTCAGGGCTCGTGAAGGGGGAGAATTTGCCAGGGTGAATCTGTCCCAGTTTTGCTAATGGCCCAGGCGAAAGGTGTCCTTTGGCCTGATAAAAAGGGCTCCCGCTGGGCCAAGGCAAAAAGGAAAAGCTTAGGGCAGCATGCCCGATGCATTAATGAGGCAATTTCAACTCTTTTTTTTTTTTTTCTTCTGTTCTGTTTTGTTTTCTCTTCTGTTTTGTGCATGTTGTGTTTTTTGCTCCAACCTAAGAGGATTTCAGAGGAAAGTCATGTGTAACCAAAGCTAAACTGAATATTGCATTTCATCTTAAATGAATACAGCTCATTAACTGGAATTGAACGATTCCTTTGACCCTGCTCCTTTTTACTTGTGGCTGTCTGTCCCATGTATCTAGAGAGCCACCGATTGGCTGGTGAAGCAGAGACAGAGGTGATGCACAGCTTATGGCCTGGCAGTGAAAATAGCGCATTATGTGTCACGACACTTGATCCTAAAAGCACCACTGTACAAATGGCTTGTTTGAGGACTAAAAGCACATTTATTATCATCACTGACTCTGCGGTCATTTGCGAAAGCTCACTGCCATCTGTTGTCCTTAATAACCGTAAAGCTTGCAAGCTGGAAATGCGCTTCTTTAAATGCTCTGCTGTCTGCAAATGGGGAAAATCCAAGGACATGTACATTGCGGCTGTGCTGAAACTGGCCCCTTGAGAAGGAACTTTACAAAACATTTGATACATTTCATTAAAATATGCTACTTACATAACAGACCCAATCACCGGATAGCAAATAGTACAGTAGAGCTCTAGCCTAGGCCCGCTTCTACCTGACAAATCTGTCTGTCTCACCGCTCCATATTTCACTGCTTATTATCTTCCCAGTGATAGAAAGCTATTTTGACTGGGGGAAAAAGCAGTGGGTTTTGCACAAATTGTCCACCCCCTCAACCAGCAGGGCGTCACAGAACTTATTCCCCTCCACGGGATGTTGTCAGTCCTGGAAAGAGGAGAGGCGGGAGACAGAGAGGGTGAACAACAAAGGAAGAAAGACAGAAGGTTCAGAATTTTTCAGGGATTCAAGCACAGGGGATTCTTCTGCATGTCCTGAACTGGTTTTAATGCCCTCCGCCTGCCGCTCAGTGGCTTTGTGTGCCCTTTGTCCCCGACAGCAGCCTGGGCAGGGAAGCACTTACGCTGCCTATTCAACGTTCTCTCCTCCCGCTTTTCCCCCTCGGAGAACTGTTTGGCTACTACCAATATTGTAGCTGTCATGGCCCCTGGGGTTACGGGGTGAAAAGGGCCGCCTGAGAGGAATAGGGAGTGGGCGAAAGGAGGCTTAGCTTGGTTATCCTCAAACAAAAGAGCTTGTCCATCACCCCAGGACTTGCACCCACTCTAAGTGTCTGAGAGGGCGAGTGGTAACTGTGGCAGTCTGACACGGCGCTCCACACACACACACACAGACACACACACACAGATGCATAACGCCTCTCTTGTAATTATGCATTACCCATATTTCCATATTTAGAAAAAAAAAAGTTTGCAAAAGGAAATGCTAATCACTGGGTGTTTCCATCAGCGTCTGGTATGCAAATACTCTGAAAAGAGTGTGACAAGATTATAAGCAAAAGGCGGCAGCTAAAGCGTAAACAAGCCCGGACAGACTAGAATTAATTCTTACTAGTAAAATTCATTCGTATTGCCTATACCATAGTCATTATTTGTGTGTGTGTGTGTGTGTGTGTGTGTGTGTGATCATTTCTATTGTTTCTATTCAGGCTTCACGCAAAAAAAAAAATTTGCATGCACACATAATCCGCTAACTCAAACTGTGTATCTCATTTTATAGCCATTCACACACACACACACACACACACACACAATACCTGAAGCACTTAAACATTCTGATACCTTGTTACTCCAGTGTAACACACACACACATTTTTGTGACATTTACAAATATCTTAACATATAAAAATATAATACATGTATGTTTCTAATCACCTTTATTTTAACATCTCATTTTTTAATCCTAGAAAATTTCCTAAATCTAGAAACCAAAAAATATTAGACTTTCACGTTTTTTTTAATGGTGTTTCTTTTATATATATATAAATATATATAAAAAAAAAGCACTTAATGTTGTCAGGAAGATGTTCCTGCTCTCTGCAAAGTTAGCAGTTATTTTTGGCCTCCATACACACTCAGGACATTTTGGTCCTGACAGTTTTCAAAAACACCACACACACATACACACACACACACTATCCCGAAAAGAACTAAAGAAGACTCTATCCTTATCCTCAGTATATCCAAAATAAAACTTTCTGGATCTTTTTATGAAAACTGTATTTAAAAAAAATATATTGTTTCCTCGTGGGGACCAGCCACAGGGTCAAAGCTGTCAGATTCCTGTCTTTGTAGGGACAGAAAGACCGGTGCTCAGTTGGAGAGAGCAGCTCAGGGTTATAAGGTTATAAGATCCAGCACCGAGAGTGGCGTCAAGCAGCTGTGATCAGCCATCAGTCTGAACTGCTCGAGATTTCACTCTCACTTTTATTTTTTTATTTCACTCTATTTATTATTTATTTATTATTAATTATTCACAAAGTTATATAGTATATATATATACATATACATTTATATTTATATAAATGTATATATATATATATTATATTTTATATTAATTTATAGTATATATATATATATATATATATATATATATATATATATATATTTAGTTCATTATAGTTTGATTCAAAACTGATCAACAACCAGCAGAATAAAAGCTGCAAAGGCAGCCGTGTGTAGTCTTTTATTTTCTATTCTTAAAAAAATAGTTCTTGGTAGAAAGACATTATGGAGTAAAAAGGTCCTCAGTATGCGTCTGTGTTGATGATGTTATCGTTGGAGGTCCATGGAGCACAAGCGTGTTTCACAAAGCCATATGGCGCACGTGTGTGAGGCATAAAATGTGTGCGTGCAGCCACATGGGTCACCAGACGAGCGATGACGATTTGTTCTTTACACTCGAGTCACTAGGTTCTGATGGTTAGCCTGATGAACTGGAATAGCTCAAGGCCAGAAACATCTGAGGCCTGATTTTGACCGCATGCACGTTTGGTAAAGATTTGAGCCTTGTTGGTTAGACTTGTGTAAGCAATGTCATCAACTAAGTATTAATGGCTCTGGCTTTTTAGTATACTTTGAGACGGGGATTTTTCATTCTGTGTAGCCGTTTTGTTTACGAAGTCGTTTACAGCTGTAATCTGTATCTGTCACTCTGTTTCTCCACAGCGTCCCCACATCCAAACCTTGCTGGAAAGCCTTGCTTGAAGCTCAGAGTGTACGTCAAGCCTACAAGTGAGTATATCCATGAATCTACGAGGCTTTAATGCCCTGTCATGTTTTTTTTTTCTGTCCATCAGTGTTATTTATGCTGCAGGCTTGATGATGTGAAACACAAGTTCCCGGATTCCTGCACCTCCATCCAAATCATCCCCTGTCTCGTCCGATTTATAAGCTTGATGCCTGGCCATTTATATGAAGAATCTCCGACCACGCTTTATGGTCTGATCTCTCGGGAGCACAGTCGTAACTCCACAAATAAAATAATGCTCCTCGGGGCAGATTCCGTAGCAAGCTATTCATCTGACAAGGGCCAGATAACAGTCAGAAAGCCCTGACCCTTCCACTAATCATTCCACGGTGCAGCAACCAGGGGGTTTTCCAACCTCTCTTTTATATACAGAATCTTCCAGAAGGTGCTCTGTTAGTTTAACCCTGGCTGAACACACTACCTAGTGAACACACCTCGTGACCTAGGTGTTATGAGGCTCTGTGTATACATTTTTATTTACAGATCATGAACATTGAAATTCTTCAATTTAGACATTTAGAAAGATTATATTTGACCAGTGCTCAATTATTGAATACTGATTAGTTTTATAAGCTTCTTGCTTATCAAGCTGTCTCATTCAATAACTAATAAATATTACAGTGAGTCTGTAGTGAAAAAGATTTTGAGATTATTAAAACACATTATTACGAATATATGCTTTTGCCTCCTGGTGGTCCAGTGGCGGGATCCCGTGCTCTCGTTGCGGCAGCCCGGGTTCGATCCCCCAGCAGGGCGCTAACCCAGCCACTGAAGAGTTAACTTTCAGTGCCGGTCCCAAGCCGGGTTAAATGGGAGCATTGCGTCAGGAAGGGCATCCGGCATAAAACCTGTGCCAAATTGAAACATGCAGACCAAATGATCCGCTGTGGTGACCCCAAATAGGGAGTGGCCGAAAGAACAACAACAACATTACGAATATATGCTTTTCAGTACGTTCCGTTTCTCTTGGTGTATTCTCCAAGACCTAATGTACAATATACAATATTCCACCTTCAAACATTGCAGTTGTCCTGAAGATATTTACTCCTGAAATTTTCCTTTAACACTATAAACTTCTGCCCCAGTTACTCCTTCAGTTTCACTTCAGTGTGCTGAGCGAATGCACATAGCTCGATAATGTTATTAATAATTAATATTTAATGGCCCACTGTTCGTTTTCCGCTGCTCTGTAAACTTTCTGATGATTTGTGTAGTTAAATCTTGAAGCATGTCTCTATAACATCTATAGCTTAAGGGTATTGATGCTGTGTTTGTCTAAAACTTGGAATTTACACTCAGAAAATCAACATGGCTGCATCAACTATAAACAAAAGAGCTCTTCTTAACATGTATATTAATGCTTCTTAATGCTGTATGTTTAATCTGATATACTTCATATACAAGGACCAGTAAAGGTCATTGCATTTTTCTTTTATTTAGTTGTGCCTGGAAAAAGCTGCTTTACATAACAAGTGAACAGAACTAGTCCACAAAACATAATAATAACTGAATTTACAGAAATGAACCAGTTCAAAAGTTTACACACATGTTGTTGGATGATCAGCGACAGATTTTATGTTTTGTGATGTTTCTTCACGAGTCCCTTTGTTTGTCCTGAGCAGTTAAATATCTCACAGATCTTCAGAAACATTTTTCAACATTTTCCGTCAGCGGCTATATGATGCTAAGATCTATCTTTTCTTACTGAGGACAGCCGAGCGACTCGTACACAACTATTACGTTACTACTATTACTACAGTACTACTATACTGTTACCTCTGTTCTATTACAATAGCTGCAAACATTCAGTAAGAGGCAGGGGGGTACAAACTTTTGAACAGGATGATTGGTTATTATTTAGATTTTAAAGATCTTATTTTTTCATGTAGTACTGCTACTCAGAAGTGAGTTAATCTGTTTTCCAGAAGACAAAATAAGAAAAATTTACACGCTGTTCAAAAGTTGATGCCCCCCTACCTGTTAATCTGTCCTGTTGCCTTCTAATCAAGCGTTTGTAAACTTTTTGTAAATTATTATTATTATTATTATTATTATTATTATTATTATTATTACTTTAGATTGATGAGCCTACAGATATATTCCACTGATAAATCTAGAACATTTTACTTTACAGTAAAATTTGAGGTAAATATACTCTGAATACAGGTTGTAAATAGATCCTGGATGTGGATTGGCTAAGGTTGACTGTGTTGTGTATTCATCCTGGATGATGATTGGCTGGCGGAAAGAAACTTATAAAACCAGGTTTACATCAAACTACCACCACATGAGATTCAGGTACCACCCTAGTGATGAAGTTGACTAATTTTCTCCCCAAATTCCAGCTAGAACGTTGCACTGAAGTCATGACCTCTGATCATCAGCAGAGTGCTGAAAATGCAGACGTTAAGCCAGGTTTCAATAAACAGTGCAGCGTTGAGGTTTCTCAGACCTGCACAACATCAACGCTAAGAAATGGTTCACGAGTCACACGAGGGCTTAGCAGGGCAGCTTTGAAAGTAGCCAGAGTGACAGTGGAGTTAGCACCAGTACTACAGGTATTTACACAAGGCCCAGAGGAATGCATTATACACCGCTGAGCATTGAGAGGAGTTGGTCAATATTTGCACTAGCTTTATTTTAAAAAAGACTCATTTCCTAGAGTCGTGCTTTTAGGGCACGTTATAAATTTAGACGAGAAGCCTTTCGGGGAGCAGCCCATTAGTCTAATGTAATTGTTAACAAACGGACTCGCTCTGAGATCATCAGTTCCAGCGAGGAGTCGAGACAATTACATGCAAATTGAAATGATCCTTTTCTCACACTGCCATTTATCTGTTTACGATAGCGCTCCCGGTCTCTGCAGCCCATCGAGTTAATGTACACTGCCCTTCAAAACAATTTCACTTCACAAGCGTTTGGACTGTCTTTTAAAATGCATGCGCAACCAGACAAGTGCTTTTCCTTTGTGAATAGTCAAGGTCCTTTTGAATTGATAAGCGGAAGCGGCGAGTCGGATTTCATACCTTATTCAACGAGGTGTGTGTGGATTTTGCACTGTCTTGAATTCAATTTCCACACAGCGCAGGCAGCGGCCTATCATCCTTGTGAAAGCGCCGTATTCATATGTGCATATTGGCGATTGAGAGGAAACGTTAGAAGAAGGGACGCCCAGCGCTAAAGCGTTTTATTATACGACCCACCTGGCCTTTTCGCCAGCTCAGCTCCCACCATTACCATAATTCCACGCACTAAGTCTGCTACGCCTCTGTTTATTTTCATGCTCTCTGCCAGGCCTGAGTCCTAATCTTGCCGCATAGACAGGGGTTAATCTCACCCCCAGACCTCCACTTTAATTCCCCAGGAATGGGGCTGAAATTACCCAAATCCAGTTTGGCGAAAAGGGGAAGTTAGGGAAAGGAGAAGAATGGCGAATTTGTTGGTGTCCGACATGTTGAACGTGTGCACGTGATGGTGAACCTGTGAAAGCTTTTAAGAAACCTCAGGATGATGGAATACCGTGTGCACAAAGGGAACAAGGTCGCTTTGGTTAGTTTCTAATATAACTATTATTATTATTATTATTATTATTAAGCGTACTGAGACATGATTAACTCATGTGAGAGAGATTTATTAATCACAAACTACATCATGTATATCTAGCAATAACAAAAGCCATCAGGTGTGAGCACTCATGATGTTTGCTGGGAAAATAATTGCCTTAAATTGCCATTTTGTAATTGTAGTAGCCGTGTAATTTGTACTAAGTGGTATGTAAACAATCATTTTCATTAGCACAAATGAAAGGAGCCTGAGGCATTTATAAACAATGAATGAAGTCAAGTATACAGGCTTTACAGTGCAGTTGGCTTCCTAGGAATAAAGGGAATATGGTAATTATACACCTTCCATCCGCAGAGCTCCATATGTTTTTAGCCTTGTGTATAGTTGAGGGTTTTTCTTCTAGCACGTGTGTCACTAAAACACAAAAGCCTGGATCTGACAGCCATGGTGTGCATGTATGGTGTGTTTCATGCTCTTTGATGCTATCTGCATAGTGAGGAAAAAAACGACAGCAAAATCGCTGCACTCGTCTTTCCCGCTTAATCTAGGTCAGCCAAGACAAGAGCATTTTGTCAATAAAGTGTCACTTTCATTGAGGCTGGCTCTCAATCCTCAAGTGTTGTATTTTGAGAAGAAAAAAAAAAAGTACTTCCGAAGAGAAGACGTGCTAGAAACGTTTGACTCACATCCTCATCTCCCTCTCTCTCTCTCCTTTTTTTTTTCTTCCTCTCTCCTACAGATGACTCAGTGTACGAGTCGCCGGAGCCGTTTCTGACAGATGACAGCAACAGCGGTCACTTCCTGTCCCCGTGTCTCTTTCTCTTGTTGCTTGCGCCCCTCGTGCTCTTCGGCTCATCCTAGCACCGTGGCTCTTCACAGCGGAGCACATACACACACAAATACACATATATATATATATACACATACACACACACACACACACATATATATATAAACACACACACGTACAGATCCACCTCCCAATCCAGCATGCAGCTTAGCACTGCTGCTTCTCCCTGAACGAAAAAAAAAAAAAGAGAAAAAAAATCCCATAACCCGCCCACTAAATATCCCCTTGTTGTTCATTCAGTTCTGCATCTTCATCTGATGATAAAAGACTGCCATTGAGAAAAGACTCATTTAAGGGGGGAAAAAAAAATTATATATGAAATAATATGAGAAAAGACTAATGGAAAGGGAAAAAAGGGGGGGGGTGTTGCTTCTTCTGTCATGCACTAAGTGAAGATGGCTAAAAATCTGCTCTATGATTTTCTTCACAAGCGTCTGAAACATCTGCGTGTTTGTCTCCGCCGACGTGCCCCAAGTAGAAACCACCCGTCGAACCGCCATCGATCCTGTGGATGTAGTTACTCTACAGCATTTCTGCGCAGCATTTAGAGAAAGAGTGCATTTTGCAGGGCATGTGTACCTTTCTCTGAGCAATCCCCAGCGCCTTTACTGAAAAGAAATAAAATATAGAGAGAGATCTGAAGAAGAATCCAGGAAGTAACTTCAGCGTACTTCAGTAAAGAAAGTGGATGGAGTAGAAAATGAAGCATTGCACACAGAGTTTCCAGAGAAACAGGATGTTTTGGTGTTGGTCATGAAGGACTTTTGTTTAAAAAAAAAAAAAACAAACAAAAAAAAAAAAAAAACAAGTTTCTCTGGAAACTCTTTTTACTGCATCCATGATACTCTAGGTGACAATTTATTAGGAACACCTGTATATCAATCTATGCAGTTATCCAATCCATCAGGAAGTCCAGTGGAAGAGGAGCAGTGAAGATGGAGGTCAAGAACTTCAGATAATTTTCACGTCAAACATCAGAATGACGACTGAAGATGTAGGGGGCGGGGTCTAATGAGCTGCAGAGGCGAATCTGGACTGTTGAAGATCAAGAAAAAGAGCAATGTTTTTCCAATCTGTTCAGATTAGTATTAAAACTGAGAGGAAGTCCATGTGGTCTTCTCCTGTTGTAGCCTGTTGTGTAGATTCTGAGATGTTATTCTGTTTATCACAGGTGTAAAGGTTTTTTTGAAACATCTTAGCCTTCCTGTCAGCTCAAACCAGCCTCACAGTGTCTAAAATATTCAAACCAGGACACTTGGGAAGATTATTAAAGCTCTTGACGTGCCTCTGCAGGATTCTGGGCGTTGTGTTACTGCCACATGACTGGCTGATTGGATAATTGTATAAATGAGCAGGTGTTCCTATTAAAGTGGCCAGTGAGTGTATATATATATAAAACAAAACATCAAGAGGAGGTCTTTTCTGTGAATTTGCCAAAGACATTAGTTGAATCTTTTTTTTTTTTTTTAAACAGGGAAGAGTGGGTTAGATGTGTCGGCTCTGGTTCGAGATCCCGAGCAGCCACGCGATCATACGAGGGGAGCTGCATCAAAATAGCGTTTTTTTATTACAGTCTTTTTTTGCCGTACAAAACGAATGTTGTGTAGAGTAGAAAATAATATTAACCAGTTACAAAATGCCTTTTTATTCCTGGTGCTCAGTCTGAAAGCAAATCTGTCACAAAAGCTACAGTGCCAAGTGATGGCGGGGGGTTTGTGTGTGGGGGGGTAGGTGGGGTAGGGTGGGGTGGTTATGCCGTGTTGGTGAAGTGTTAGTGTGTTTCAGGTCTTTAATCGTCTCAACCCGATCTCTCTCTTTGTCTCTCAGACGCTCCCTCTCTCTCTCTCTCTCTCTCTCTGTTTCTTACTCTCTCTCACTCTCTCTCTCTCAGATGCTCTCTTTCTTTCTCTCTGTTTCTTTCTCTCTCCGTTTCACTTTGTCTCTATCATTCTCTTTCTCAAACGCTCTCTCTCTCACACTCTCTCTCTCAAACTCTCTCTCTATCAGTTTCTCTCTCTGTCTCTCTCTCAGATGCTCTCTGTTTCTTTCTCTCTCTTAGATACTCTCTCTCTCTGACTCCCCCCCCCCATTTCTGAATGTGCCGCTTTTTCTCCGTGCTGAGCCGCTCCACATAAATCTCCTGTAACTGCACTAACCCACGCCCTGTACACACTCTCACTCGTGCAACGGCCCAGAACCAGCTGGTCACTGTGACACGCAGACTGCGGGCCTGAAGGACTAAAGTTGCACGAGAGAGCGAACGAATGCCTCAAAAGTTCAAAATGTAGAGGGAGGTTATCAATTCAAGTAGCACTTCTGCTCCAGTGGACGCTTTCATTCTGAAAGAAGAGGAGATTATTCAGAAAAAAAAAAAATATGTGGGATTATATGTGTGAATTATTTTGTGACTGTACAAAAATGTTAATAAGGAAAAAAAAAAAAAAAAAGATTTGGGGGAAGAGCTGGTTTTGAACATAGGCAAGATCGAAAAAAAAATGACTTTTTTTTTTTTTTTTTAATGCTAGTTGGAACTTTTATATTTTACTTTATTCCATGTTATTTTTTACATTTTCTTTTCCAAAAAAAAACAAAAAAAAAAACCCACACACACAGTGGACATTATTCATATGTGATATGAAGTTACAATGTAGAACCCTTGAATTCCTAGCGCAATGATGGTACCAGTTCTGCAGTCCAACGAGTCTAGAGATGTTTGCTGTTGTTGTCGTTGTTTCCTGCTTGTATCACATTCTGGTACATGTAGTCCTGTAATGATTTTTTATTTTTATTTTATTTTTTTGGGGTTGATGTTTCCAGTACAGAACCTTTCATGGTGTTATCATCGGATCGTTTTTATTTGAAAATCATGTGGATGAAACATTTTTGCATTCCTATTAAATGTTCCAATGTTTTGGAAGAGGAAAGCTACAAGGAAAAAAAAAAATGGAAACAATTAAAATAAAGCTTTTTGTCTATAGTAGAATTTTTTTTCTGATTCTGAATGCTATGTTTTGGGGTGATGTAGTGTGGATCAGCGCTAAACGCCAGTGAGATGATATCCGCGCTGCAACATTATTATTATTATAACCAGTTCCTTCATTATAGTCCAGAGGCATCATTTATCAACTTCGCATAGAAATGACTCTAAATAGTGTTTTCTGCATAAAATGCAAAATCATCCTATGCCTTATAATATCGGGATTCATCAAACGTGCATTGACAGGTTACGCTAAGTGTAAGCAGCGTAGACATATCATACATTTATTTATTACTGTATATGCAGCTAAAAGCTCTAATCTTTAACTAGGCTGAAAGTCTCAGCTCTGTAATGAACAGGATTGCTACTAGTTAGTTAGTTAAGTAAGTTAGTTAAATACATACTAGTTATGTGCGAAATAGATTTCCCAGAATTTTCTAGAACTAAACAAAGGGACAAGCATTTCCACCAAGGAGTGAACAAGCAAGTTAAAGGAAGTTGTCTTTATTTGTCACATGTACATTACTGCACAGTGAAATTCTTTCTTCGCATATCCTGTCATTGTGGGTTAGGGTCAGAGCGCAGGCTCAGCCATGACGGGTAAAATAAATGTAAACAGTCAGGCATTGCTTGTTGGCAGTGGCAATCAGGAGAACTCTCCATTATCAGCTGAATCTGCACGAATGTACAGTAAATAAATGAAATAAATAAATGTTGTTCTTGAGCTGCTCCCTGTTCACTGTCGCTTCAGCAGATTCCACAGATTTTGATTCGGCACAGGTTTTACACCGACTGCCCTTCCTGACACAACCTTCCAGTTTTATCCGGGCTTGAGACCTCAGTAGCTGGGTTGGTTCCTTGCCTGAGAATCGAACCCTGGCCATGGCGGTGAGAACACGGGATCCTGCTGCTGGACCAGCAGGGAAAAAATGAATAAATAAATCAAATCAAATTTTTACTTTTACTAATCAATTGGATATTAATCACATGGCTAGAAGTACTGCTTTTGACCATTTTTATTTACATCCCTGATAAATACAAGTGTGAGTCACATGTAAGCCTTCGATAAAAATCTTGTTACCTGCCTTCGCATAGTGTGAAATTTTGGGTTTTGGGGCAAGGCTTTAAAAAAAATAAGGGTTTCATTTGACTCACAGTTGTATTCCACTGTATTATTAACTTTGGAAACTGTTAAGGTTGACTATATGCTTGTCTAATTTGTCATTCTCCTTATAACGTGATAGAAAGCGAGGCAGCTTCCCGACTCACGTCCAGCATATGTGAGACTGGGTTAAAGGAGTGGGGCAGAAAGACAGGAAAGAAAAAGACTGATTTTTTTTTTTACAGTTCATAGCAGTGTAATGCTTCATTTTGGATTTCCTACGAAAGTACATGAAATTCAGTGTAATCAGGGGAAATTCAGGGCAAACATTACCGAACATCGTGACAGTGTAAGATTGTTTATATCACCAAGCCAAGAAATGACTGGATATATGCTTATCTTCTTCTAACAGAATAAAAGTTTCTAATGAGCAGCTATGAGTAACAATGAACCCACTTGTCCTGGGCTGGACTCGGCTCCGGATTTGTCCAGCTCTGAAATGAAGATAAATAACCACTGAGTTTTTTTGTCGTCTCTGTTCATTATTTCGATACGCAGTCGTATGTGACGAATGTAAGAATCTAAGCATCAATTCAAAGGGGATCAAAAGGTTTTCTTTAGTTATTCTGGGACTAATATTCTCAAAGGTGCAGCAATTACATTTAAAAGTAATAATGTATATAGTCAAGTGGAATTGTACAACTAGAAGCTTTTCGGCAATATCTACAGTAAGTATAAGCATCAGTATCATTTCTGAGATTCGACATGAATTCCTTCCTGCCAAAGAGATCAAATTTTCAGTGATGGAGACGCGAGGCCGAGCGCAAGACCGAATGCTGCATCAACAGTTCAAAACCACCGCCATGGTCTCCATGTGGTACTTTTTCAGTGAGCTGATATACTTTATGATTTATTTTCACTTCTAATGGCAGGTGAGGCATCTACTAGGGGTGGTGGTTAAGGCTCTGGGTTGTTGTTTATCGGAAGAGTCCCAGCACTGCCAAACTGCCACCGTTGGGCCCTTGAGCAAGGCCCCCAAATCGTCCCCTACACGGGTGCTGCATCATGGCTGACCCTGTGCTCTGACCGCGACCTTACAAGGATGGGATATGCAAAGAAAGAACTTCACTGTGCAGTACTGTATATGTGACATATAAAGGCAACTTAACTTAAATAAACCTCTGAATATTGAATGACTGGCAGTTGTGTAGTTTCCAGGGGGAAATCTATTGCTCTGTTATAGTTATCCATAGCTCCCTACATTTAAGCTTCTGGTGTCTGGCGTCTTAAATAAAATAAACTTTTCCTTCCAAGTGATTGGTGGTTACTGTAAAACCCTAAATACAGTATACACACACGTCACTACAGTTTCTTCCTTAGACAAGTGATCTAAAAGGATTGAGGTGGGACTTATTATTATTATTATTATTATTATTATTATTGTTATTAATAATATTATTATTATTATTATTATTATTATTATTATTATTATTATTATTATTATTATTATTATTATTATTACACAGCATTCCTTTTGTCTGTTGGATCTGCAGCCTGCTTTGTGTTCACATTGGTCAAAGCGGTCAGTGTATTAAATACATGCTCAGATTTGTGCGCTGCTTATCAAACTATTGTCACTAATCTTTCCTGTGACATTTCACTTACACAATTTTAAGAAATTATTCTAATATCTAACCAAACATTTAATCCAGAAAATCTAGCTTTAATAGAGATTAAAAAAAAACAAAAAAAAAAAAAAACAGTTTACTCAAAGGACTGCCTTTGGTCCAAGTCCCAGTGAGCACACAAAGCTTTTATGAGGGTTTGATTCCAAGCTGTGAATCTCATCACGAATAAAGGTTTCCATGAAAAAGTCGTTTCTTTGATTACGAACTTAAAACATAGCTGCCCTTTTCCGGGCCATGTCTTATTAACAGGATGGTGAAAATCAAGTCCTGGACATCGTATCTTTCAACTTTAAAAAGATGCCTGCTTTTTTTCCACAGGCTGTAACACTAGTCTGAATACACAGAGTGACATTTACACACACACACACACTCAAAAGGCGGGAGGAGGAGAAGGTGAACGCCTGTGACTGCTCTTATTTGGGATGATGGCAGAAAATGGTGACTGATAGCTCTGAATGCCATGCCAGTTTCATGCAGAGATGGGAACCGCCTGGCTGGGAGTCTAATATTGCAGCAATAAAATAATTTCAAAAGAGCATTTGGACTCTTGTGACCGTGGTTCTTTGTTCCTGCAGATAAGACAAAATGTTGTTAGATTTGTGGTTGATAAACTGTGTGGCCTTCTAGAAGAACTTTGAATGAACAAGTATTAGCAGCGCTACACTACAGGCTAAAAGAATGCCTTTCTAATTGATCTCTTAATCCCTTTTTTCCAGATGATGTTCTTACACCCATGGGGACTAATTTCTATTGTCCTTTAAATGCCTTCGTAGTTAACTAACATTGATACTGATCCTGATACTGATACTGAGCCAAAGGATCCATCGAGCAGATGTGACTGATGTTATAACAAGAGTGACCTGAGTGGCTGCTGTAAGAACATGCAAACAAACCACAAAAAAAAAAAACCCAGCTCTCTTCTGATCACGATGAAGTACCACTCCACCTAAACTTATAGTAGCAAAGCGTTCAGCAGATCAAATATGAATTGATTGGTATTCCAGGCTTCCCCCTTCATTGCCTTTTCATCTCCGGCAACTTGACTTGAATGGATCCAGCGCTGCTGTAGTGCCACTCCACTGGCCCCTTGTGAGATAACAAAGCTCAGCTTGACCTTTCCGCAATCAAAAGGCCCCACAGCCGAGGCTCTATCAATGTCCCAGTGTGGGACGCGTGTTCACTCGCGGTAGAGATTGCACCCAAGGCACCGTCTAACAGGATAAAGAAAGCCTGCTATCATGGCTCACTTTTAACAAATTATGACCAGCAATCTCAAACTGTCTGAGCGCCAGCACCTACATGACATCAGCAGCTGTAATAACCTCCTCAACAACTATCAGGCCCTTTGTGTTCAGCCTCATTCAGTCCCTATGGGTGTAAATCTGACAGAATTCGATAGATGATTGGACTAACGAAATTGCAGAAGGAATATAGCGAGGGAGAAAATGGCTGACGGCATTGCGGCCTCTAATTGTCGACGCTCGGGGCTTGAAAAAGCATAAAGAACATTCTGGAGAAGGCTGAGTCACATAATAGCCTCTTATCTGGCTAATAAAATTTGAGGTTTTGAGCTTGAGGTTTATTCTAATGAATAAAATCTGAATTCATTATCTTTTCATCGTACGGTGCACTATTTATTGTGCAGCCATTTTGTAGCATCATTCCAATTCTCAGAGGAGAAACTACATTCCCCGGAGAGTTCATTAGATTATTACCCATAGTGCACTGTGAATCCCATGTACAACCAAAGCACCCGCTACATTCCACAGTGTAGCAAATGTTTACTATATTTATTATTATTTATTTTTTATTTTATTTTATTTTATTTTATTTTATTTTATTTTATTTTATTTTATTTTATTTTATTTTATTATTATTATTATTATTATTATTATTATTATTAATTTTAATGTTGTTTCTTATTATTTATTTAATTTATATATTTATTTAAGTTATGGAATAAAACCTACCAAACCAGTTCATACCAAAGATGGCATTTTTTAAATTAATTAATTAATTTATTTATTTATTTATTTTTTTTACATTAATAGTTATATTAAATTTTATCTTTGAGTGTTGCAAATTAGTGGTGTTTGAACAAATCAGTGTTTTGTTTTGTTTTGTTTTTTTAAAACAAATCTTTTAAGTGAACGAATCACTTCCATGTACTGACTCATATTTTTTGTTCATATAAATCCCACCCATGTAGAACATGTGACTGCCTTAGCAGTCTTAGCCTTAGCACAAGACGTGTCATTCCTTCATTTCTCATGTGAGTCTTAATGGTTCAACAAGAGGAGAAGAGAATGTATGAAGAGAATGTATCGTGAGCACTAGTTTTATATATGTGCACGAAGCATAATCCAGATTTATGAACGTGTAATGATTGATGATGATGATGGAGACTCCTTCCATGATTACACAATTTTTACAAATCTTTTCACTGGGACTTCTATCAGAGCTGCAGTTATTAAAAATCAAATGAATGATCACCTTCTGACCAATCAGAATTGAGTTTTCAATTCTGAGACTTTCTAATATATGAAACACTGCGGTATTTATTACAGAATGTGGCTTTTAACTGAAGACTAGTGCTATTTTTGTGTTTTAGTTTGCTAGATAATTTGTATTGTTCAAGGCCAGGTGATAGGGATGTGTTCAGAGCGCTCACAGGCAAGTGCTGTCTGAATGCGGTGCTGTGGCTCCATTACTCTGTACAGAACCGTCTCGCTAGTGAACAGTGAATGAGTCCAGCGTCAGACTCGGTGTAACATTTTCCTCTCTTTGTCCTCTTACAATTCCCACAGACAATGCCTGCGTCTCTGAGGATACTCCACTGAGGCGACGTTATCGTTATTTGCAGGGGGTTTTTTTGTGTGGTTTCAGTAAAATATCACCACATCTGCGCCATAGTGCTGTGGGAATCTCGATTCTGATTGGACAGAGGCTCTGTGAATAGGACTAAAAGTAGGGCAGATTTCAGTCTTCCACATGATACAATAGAATTTTGATTCATAAAGATAGCACGAGTAATGATACTCGAGAAATGATATTAAATGATAATGGAAAATTGATACATTTGAAATGTATATCCTGAATTTATTTATTTCTGTAAAGCTGCTTGATTACAAGGTCCATTAAATATAGTATATAAAATTGAACTGAATTCGCCTCTGGTAGATATGTGGGCAACTTTCTTCAGAATCTGCGGCCTGCTGTTAAGCTACGTTCACGCATACAGAGAGTTTATCGCTATTATCTTCAGTCTCTGTACTATAAACTCATCACCAGTAGGCGTATCCGATCCTACTTCTGGTTGCCATAGTAACAATGTTTATCAGTAGGTGACGCAACTAGCATATTAAATCTGTTTTCTTGGTGCTAAAATAAAACTTTGTGTGTAAAATTCCTCAGTGTATATCTGCATCATATGATACGAGATGAAGGAGAAGCAGCGTGTGCTCTTTGTCACATGATCACGTACGCTCTACTGTCTTCACTCTCATTGGTAGTCGCTGCACCGCTCCATATTTGCATCAAGTTCAACTCAATTATAATCAATAATTGATTAAGCGCTGTTGCCTTTAACCATTTTTCTTTTAAAACAATACACCGATCCGATTTATCCAATCCTTACCCCCTTTAGTTTATATTGATGCGCTCTTTTCATTTTTCTGCTAACGCAAAGGGCTTGTATGTCAGAACGCATGTTATGGTTGATGTGAAGTTTTCTGGAAGAAGGCGTTTGCATTTACATTCGTATTTCTCCAGTGTCAGTGCTTTATAGCAGTCACAGTCACAGCATAGTCTTCAGGGAGTGCACGGGGTTTGCAGTTTCGCTGTCACACCATGAGCTGTAGTTTTTTTTTTTCTTATTAACTTGAAGAGAAAGAAAATTCGAAAGGCTTTTGACAGAACAAATGTTTAAAGCTGTGGATGCCAGCAAGTAACAATAACAGGAAGTATATTGTTCCACAGATGAATCGAGTGGATAAATGGATAACAATTACAAAAAGTTGAAACCACTGGAAAATACACTCACTGAGCACTTTATTAGGAACACAGCAGCTTCAGGTCTTCACATCAACCATCAGAATGTAATAATGTGAATTAAAATAATGTGATTTTGACCAATAGACAGGTTGGTTTAAGTATTTCTATATTTGTCAGGGATTTTCCCCATAAAACACTCTCTAGAGTTTACTCAGAATGGTACAATGAAGTGAAAACATCCAGTGAGGTTGTTGATGGTTCTGCAGATGGACACACCTTGTTGATGAGAGGGATCACTGGACAACAGCCAGACTGGTTAGAGCTGACTGATTCGCTACAGGGACTCAGGTAAACACTCTGTACAACTGTGTTGAGCAGGAAAGCATGTCAAAATGCACAACATGTCAAATCCTGAGGTGTATGGACTATAAAACAGCAGAAGACCACATAAGGTTATACTTCTGACAGCCAAGAACAGAAAGCTGAGGCAGCAGTGGGCAGAGACTCACCAAAGTAGATAGGTGAAGGCTGGAAAAACATAGGTTGGGCTGATGAATCTGGACTTCTGCTGATCTCACAAATGATAAGGTTCAGAATTTGCATGAATCCATGGACTAAACCTGCCTTGGGTCAACAGTCCAGGTTGGTGGAGGTGGTGTAATGGTATAGGGAATGTTTTATTGGGCCCAATCAATTGTAGCTTACAGCACGATGCAGCACCATGTCACAAAGTCGTCTCTAACTGGTTTGAGTTATCCAGTGTTCTTCAGTGACCTTCCTGGTCACCGGATCTGAATCCAGGAGAACACCTTAGGGATGTGGTAGAACGAGAGATTCACAGCATTAAAGTGCTGTGATGTTTTTGCCTCACAAATGACTGGTAATGTGACTAACACATCCTGCCTAATAATTAACTGTCCAAGCTAATCCACTTTATCTGCTGGTGTAATTAGATCCAGGTGAAGTCCTGTACAAGATGGAACGATATTCACAGTCAGAACTTACATTGGCCCGAAGAGCAGAACAGTCTGAAAAATGTATTGTATGATATCTACAAAGCCAATATTGTCCTATTTAATTATACACCGGCCAGAACCAGCATTAACTTCTTCAGCAATTTGAGCAACAGTAGCTCGTCTGTTGGATCGGATCAACGTGCGTCAATGAGCCTTTTATATATCATTATAATAATAATAATAATAATAATAATAATAATAATAATAATAATAATATTGTTGTTGTTGAAATAATAATAATAATAATAATAATAATAATAATAATAATAATAATAATAACTATTTTGAAGGGTTCATTAAAAAGATCCCAGTAAGATGGCTATTTTTAGAATCAAGAGCTCCCAGTGTTAACTACATACAGAAAAAAATCCAAAAAGAAAATGCACTGCTTTCACATTCTTTAAATTATAGAACCATTTTAATATATAAGCTCCATTGCTCTCCAAGGGTATTACACAGAATCATTTTTTGGGAAAAGCCTCAACTGGCCAAGTACAGAAACCCAGGGTTCTTTTTAGCACCTCAAAGAAGCTCTTTTTTAAGATTCAAATCCTAAATGATTCTTTAAAGAACCATCTTACTTGGATTCAAAGAACCCCAATTACCCTCCTTTCAATGAAACCTTAAAAATAATTCTATATAAAGAATTTCAGGATTCTAATCCTTCTTAAAAATCAAGGTTCTTAAATGGTCCTATGTCAGATCATATGGTTCTATGATGAAGCTTTAACTATTCTATTACACAGAAGGTTATTTGTAGAAGAAAAAAGGGACTAAGAAAAGAATCATTTGCTGAAAGTCCTGTCCTTCTATCGCATAACCCCTTTTATTCTTCCTGGCACCTTTATTTTTTACGAGTGTATGTGAAGTAAAGAGTGATAGAACCATTTGCGGTTCTTTATAGAACCATTGCTTTTCAGAGTGTGAGTGAAAAGACAAACACTATCCACCAAATAAGCTTCATTTACTTTCCTCTAATGTGGAAGTAGGAATATGGTTATGAGTCCGGTTATATTTCTGAGCACACTACATTAAATATTTATTAGGTTTTTATGCGAGGATGTTTAAATCCAGTGTACAATATGCTGACAATACATTTCAGGATTTATTCAGAGAAAAGGCTTTCTCAAATTTCTACGAAGGTGAATTTACTTAACAGCACTGTGCTTGACACTCAGAACTGTGCGATGTAAATAAGGGAATGCTGTCTGGATTCAGGAAATGAACAAAAGTCAGAAAAAAAAAGAAAAAGCTGTAAGCGAGCTCCCGAGCGGTGCAGCCGTGAAGCTCTCGGCCTGTGACGGCCTTCTTCTCTAGTTCAAAAAGGTGTGTCGGCTTCATGTGTCTCTGTGGAAACACACAACCTCGCAGAGTGTGATCGAGACCTGGCTGTATTTTCATACAAAATGTGTGTGTGTGTACTTTTAAGTGAGATTATTTAAGCTCTCGTTCTGTGCAGCTCAAATATGAGTTGAAGTGTCTTTAAGCACATTCTGTGTGTAAATGTAAGAAAAGACTTCTATTTTTCCTTAAACTTGACATTTTATTCTATAATGCCATTTACGCTAACAATATTACAGCAACTAATTCATTTTCATTTGAGATATCAATTTCAGTCATTAAAGCCTCTCCGCCTCTCTCTCTCTCTCTGTCTCTCTCTCTCTCTCTTTCTCTCTCTCTCTCTCTCTCTTTCTCTCTCTCTCTGTCTCTCTCTCTCTCTCTCTTTCTCTCTCTCTCTCTCTCTCTCTCTGAAGCATAAGGGTGAAAGGCCTGCTTTCTTTATTAATGAGGACCATCTGTGGTGTGGAGGGAAACAGAGAGAGAGAGAGAGAGAGAGAGAGCAAGGAAAGAGAAGGGAATGATAAGAAGAGGCACTCAACAGGGCAGGAGATAAAAACTGTAGAGCAATGATGACTGTCTATACATCTGATCTACCGCTTCCCCAAGCACTTAACTGTGCAAAAAAAAAAAACTTGTACTGTTTTGTTGTTGTACTAATTAATCTGTTTGCACTAGCATGAGAAAGACTACAAATCTCTTCTTCAGGATAATGGCATCTGCTAAATGTTGTATCTATAAATATAACAATGATCAAGCCTACTTCATGGTGCTGTTTCTGGGTAGAAGCGATGAGGGACAAATGATGAAAGGGTATATGTACGTGTCATATCTAGCGTACCCATGGAATCAAAATCTGAGAGTTTTTCATACAGGTTCCTGAAGATATTTTGCAAATTATCTGTAGACTGTACACTACACAGTATGTCCCGTCTAAGCCAGTAAAAATATCTTGGATGTGGTCATATTAATGCTGTATTTCCTATTCTAAGATTAGGATAAACAGAAGACAAGATCATTGAACTTATTTTTATATATTTGAATTTAATTCCAAGCTTCTGAAATAGTCTACTGGAAGTTTATTCTTTTATTTTTTTTATTTCAGAAATGTATTTTTAGAACGAAGCAAAATGATCTGCCAGGAGAGCACCAAAAAAAAAGCCTGTAAAGCCTGAAATGGTTAAAAGAATCTGACCCAGGCTGAATCATTTTATAATTGATTTTATAATAATCTCATAATCAGAAATATTGCATACACTGGCCCGTATTCAAGATTTTTTTCACTTGCTTAGATTTTTTTTCAGAGCGTTAGCAGTAAACATGGTTCATTAGTGTGTTTTTGGCTGTGAGTCTTCCTGCACATAGTCCCTTTTCCAAGCATCCCTTAGTTGTGAAAAAAGAAAAAAAAAAAAAGCTGGCATTTTGAAGAGGAAAGAAATATTGGCGATTGTGTAAGGCATTTTTCTGAAGTGTTTTACCAATGCCAGAATGTCGCTTCCACAGACTGATGGAAAATGTGACTCTGTCCATCAGTAAAACTTAGTAAAAGCTTGCTAAGTGACTGTCAGGTTTGTTTCTGACAGGTTTGTTTTTGACTTCCTGGTTCAGAAGAAATAATTCAATTCAACATTTGGAATCAAACCAAATCAAATCGAAGAAGAAGAAGAAGAATTTTTATGGGGGGTTTTAAATGTCAGAGTCCTTGATCTATTCCAGTATTAATACAACTACAATATCTAAGCTGTACAAACATCATGTCTTCATGATAAGTGGCAAACTCATGTCAATCCCTAGATTTGTTTCCTCTAAACATGTCAATCAATGTGTCAAAAGTTTGGACAGCAGTTAGCGAGCAGCTTTAGAGCCATTCACATTGGACTGATGTATTTTCTGGTCTTTTCGCTCTCCTTTGGGGAAGAGCTATCGGTCCTAACATAAATGTACTCATTACACCATTATTTAATCAATTTACAGGAGAAAAGGGAATTAATCATTGTTAATGAAGCCAATGCGTGCGCCTAATAGGGGAGAGGAGAGTGAATTCTGGGTTCAATATGGGTTTCAGAGCCAGCGCAAAGGAAACTTGCTCTCATTGCTGTATCCATTCGCTAATTCACAGCATTAATCTTGTGTAACAATCTGTGCTAATACATTTACTCTGCTGAACATCTCAGTTTATCTACTTCTTCCTTGCTCCCTGAGTGGAACTATAGAGCGCTGTTTTATGTCTGCAGTCTTAAAGGCCGGTTCCGAATAAAGTGCAATATAAGTGCATTTAGTAAGGAAGAAAACACGACAGGTTGTGCTGTTAAAGAGAAAAATCAATGACTTGTTAGTGCGATGGTACGAACAACACGTAAAGAATGGTTTTATTTCTTGTATACCTCAGCAGCTTGCCCGATTGATTACAGAATGATTTATTGTACATTTTATCTGTTTATAGTTACAGTTAACTGTTATCACTTACACTATAGCATCTACAGTATGAACAGCCTTTCCATTCGCCAAACCTCTCTCCTTTTATCGCTCTTCAATTAATAAGATAAAATACAGTACAGACACACACAAGCCCTCTGAAAGTTAAACACCTTCTGACCAGTCAGAGTCATGCATGCTACAGCACTGTGGTATAATATAATATAACCTATAGCAATGATTCACAGGATCATACGTCTAGACATACGGCAGTTATCTATTTTTATTCATCTAGATTTCACAGGGAGAACATGCTAGCTCCACACACAGGGCCTGTGAAGGATAAGCAGCTGGGATTCCTTCCTAAATGCTGCGTAAGATAAGCAGTACACGGAATAAATTGATTTTTTAGGTCGTATTCATGTACTGTAAATGTTATACAATCACTGTCCACTTTAATAGGAACACCTGTACACTAATACTAATTTATACAGTTATCTAATAATTCGATCCATTTCTTGATACTTGTATGACTATTTAATGTGAAACAGTTGGTATACAGCCCTGACCAAATTAATCCAAAAAAAAGAGTAATAGAGTAATGTACTATACGAATATTTAGTGCATAATGTATGCAAAAACGTATGTATGTACATATTTGTGTACTATTCTCTATGCCTCACACCTTGTGGGGTTGGGGTTCGAGTCCCGCTTTGCCTTGTATGTGGAGTTTACATGTTCTTCCTGTGCTTCAGGGGTTTCCTCCAGACTCACCAGTTTCCTCCCTCAGCATTGCTGACTGATTGGCTTCTCTAAATCGTGCAAAGTGTGTAAGTGTGTGTGTGTGTGTGTGATTATACCACATCCAGGGTGTCCCCCTGCTTGTGCCCCGAATCCCATGAAATCCAGACTCCAGACTCCCTGAGTAGAATAAACTGTAAAGGCGTAAGAAGATGAAGATGAAGAAATTGTGCATAATATCCTAATAAATAAATCTGGACCTATTATATGCGAGTATATCTTAGCATGTAGAATCTGTAGAATAATAGAATCTGTATTATTACTAACACATTTATTATCATAATATTTATACTGATACATTAGTTAAGTTGAAGTATGCTTAGAGCTGTTAGTATATTAAACATATCTGTAAAGTGTACTTAAGGTAGTCGAGGTGCATAATACACACTTGAACATCCCTTTAAGGGATATTTGTTTTAATGGAGACATGTGAAATGTTTCAAATGAATAAAATCTCTATATATGTTTTCCGTTTTTATAAAAACATGATACGCTTCAACGGAAAGGTCAACATGAAACACTCAAAGCGCTTAACATGCAGTTTCATGCAGTCGCTGTTCATATACCTCGAAATTCTCGAAAGGACACTCTGACTCTGAGATATTAAGAATCATACCATGCACAAACCCTGAAAACATACACTGACCTTCATAGCTTCAGCAATTCTTCCTTTAATAATTCAATCATGGCATTTTGAAAGCGTTCATTTTAGCACTTTTTGAAAAGGGTAAGTTTACTATGTTAAATATATTTAATTACATGATATCCAGGACCTCGTTAAAAAGCCTGTTTATAGAGATCAACTCGCATGAAGAGGAAAAGTGTATTAGTGTAGGGATTTAAATCATCCTGCAACTAAAATAAAAGAAGGCAGCGGGTCACATAGTCTACATAAATCCAGATATTAATCAGCATGGTGGTATGGTGTTTCAAATAAACAGTGCTACAGTGACAAATTTGTGGAGGGAAATAAGTAAGCATGAATATGTTCGGGCTTGTTCTGGATAGAGGCTTTGGTATAAGTTATTGTAATATATTACAAATGAAGAGATAATGAGGGGGAAAAACTGTCCTAGCATTAAATACCCTCATGGGATGAGAATGTTATAAAGCACTCCGTGATATTAACTGCAGGGTTGTTTCGGGTCACTGAGTCCAGACTGTGCACAATGACTACAGAGTTTCCTATTTACTTGTTTAATATAAAAACACAAGCGTAGTGACACAAAAGTCTCTGCGAACGTAACGTGAGTTAATGTAGAAACCATTGCTTCTTCGTATTTCTTTCTCTTTTCGTTGCTATTTGGATAACCCAGTTTCGTTTTTTCGTGGGAAAAGGATGGAGGTGTGTGATTTTCACCATGATTATGGCTTTAAATAGAGCGAACCATTTCCTCTTATGAGAGGTGGGGATATGACTCCAGAGGACCTTCAATATTTTTATGGATGGAAAAATCAGTTTCAAACTTATTCTCTTGACCTACTCAGTCCACCAGTGCTTCTAATTTATTACTTTAATTGCCTAGTAACTTCAAATGAGGGACCAAAACATTTATTCAGGTCCAGATTTTTTCTTTTTTTTCAGAGCCTCATACTGGAATACTGGGTAACTAATTCCACGATTCTGCCTACAAACACTGTGAGATTTATTCCGCTGTCAAATTCTTGATTGGTCTGAAGGTGACAATATACCTGCTGCGGTAGCAACAAATTATACCGGGACTTGTTTTCCATGAGGGAATGTTTATTTAGCACTTTTGGAAGGAAGGAGTCTCCAATGTCAGTGTTTTGTAACAGTCAGAAGTAACGTTAAGGTTTTCGACACGGAGACAGAATTTTTGTGAAAGATTGTGACATCAACAGAAGCTTGATAATGATATGCTGATGGCTGATGCACAGGCTGATGGTTAATGAAGTCTAGTGCCGATTTGGACGGAACCATGACAACAGGCTACATTTTTGTTTTGTTAACTTTATGAGAGAGAAGAAAAACGAGTAGAAGCTGAGGGAGCTACTGTTTATAGCTGCTGTAATGTAAATGATATCGAAAACAAACGTGTTTCTGGGATATTCTACAATAACTTGAAAGGGATACAAGGTTGTTTGAGTTGGCAGTTTACATTTCTGGCATTTGGCAGAGGTCCTTATCCAGAGCGACTTACATTTGTATCTGAGCAACCATGCAGGGTCTTGCTCAGGGGCCCCTGCAGTAGCAGCTTGGGATAATTGAACTCACAACCTTCTGATCAGTAGTCCAAAACCTTAACCACTGAGCTACCAGATCTACAAGTTGCTGTGGTATGAAAGGGATAAAAACTCATCATCATTTGCAGTAGGAAACAAGGGTGTGGCATGTGGTAGCTCAGTGGTTACGGTGTTGGATTTCTGATTGGAAGGTTGTTGGATTTCTGATTGGAAGGTTGTGAGTTCAAATCCCAGAACCAACAAAACTGTTGTCCCTATGATTCTTAGCAAGGCCTTCAACTGCTCAGTTGTACAAATGAGGTAAATGTAAGTTGCTCTGGATAAAGGGACATCTGCCAAATGCTGTAATTGCCAATGCAATCAACCTTGTATTCATTTCAAATTAGGTGTAATATTGTAGAAAATCCCAGAAACATGTTTGTTTCTGATATCACTGACCATGGTTTTCTTCACAATGTTATAAAAACACAATGCTAGCACAACACTCCCAGTGAGCTTGTGAACATAGATAATGTAACAGTTTTGTTCCAATAAGTTAAAGCATTTCAGCAAACATTGTAGATACACGAATATAGGTTATTGACCTCAGAAAATCTGCTACCAAACACTTAGAACAAGATCTGCTAACCGTATATATATATATATATATATATATATATATATATATATATATATATATATATATATATATATATATATATATATATATATACACTATATTGCCAAAAGTATTCGCTCACCTGCCTTGACTCGCATATGAACTTAAGCGACATCCCATTCCTAATCCATAGGGTTCAATATGACGTCGGTCCACCCTTTGCAGCTATAACAGCTTCAACTCTTCTGGGAAGGCTGTCCACAAGGTTTAGGAGTGTGTTTATGGGAATTTTTGACCATTCTTCCAGAAGCGCATTTGTGAGGTCAGGCACTGATGTTGGACGAGAAGGCCTGGCTCTCAGTCTCCGCTCTAATTCATCCCAAAGGTGTTCTATCGGGTTGAGGTCAGGACTCTGTGCAGGCCAGTCAAGTTCATCCACACCAGACTCTGTCATCCATGTCTTTATGGACCTTGCTTTGTGCACTGGTGCACAGTCATGTTGGAAGAGGAAGGGGCCAGCTCCAAACTGTTCCCACAAAGTTGGGAGCATGGAATTGTCCAAAATGTCTTGGTATGCTGAAGCATTCAGAGTTCCTTTCACTGGAACTAAGGGGCCAAGCCCAGCTCCTGAAAAACAACCCCACACCATAATCCCCCCTCCACCAAACTTTACACTTGGCACAATGCAGTCAGACAAGTACCGTTCTCCTGGCAACCGCCAAACCCAGACTCGTCCATCAGATTGCCAGATGGAGAAGCGCGATTCGTCACTCCAGAGAACGCGTCTCCACTGCTCTAGAGTCCAGTGGCGGCGTGCTTTACACCACTGCATCAGACGCTTTGCATTGCACTTGGTGATGTATGGCTTGGATGCAGCTGCTCGGCCATGGAAACCCATTCCATGAAGCTCTCTACGCACTGTTCTTGAGCTAATCTGAAGGCCACATGAAGTTTGGAGGTCTGTAGCGATTGACTCTGCAGAAAGTTGGCGACCGCTTCGCACTATGCGCCTCAGCATCCGCTGACCCCGCTCCGTCAGTTTACGTGGCCTACCACTTCGTGGCTGAGTTGCTGTCGTTCCCAAACACTTCCACGTTCTTATAATACAGCTGACAGTTGACTGTGGAATATTTAGGAGCGAGGAAATTTCACGACTGGATTTGTTGCACAGGTGGCATCCTATCACAGTTCCACGCTGGAATTCACTGAGCTCCTGAGAGCGACCCATTCTTTCACAAATGTTTGTAAAAACAGTCTGCATGCCTAGGTGCTTGATTTTATACACCTTTGGCCATGGAAGTGGTTGGAACACCTGATTCTGATTATTTGGATGGGTGAGCGAATACTTTTGGCAATATAGTGTATATATAGAACCTGCATCTTATCAATCCCCAGAAAAGGGGATTACTCCTGAAGTTGAAGAATCTTGAGGAAATGTATTCACTTTGTCACTAATATGTGTTTAACAAGTTGTTTACATCCATGCCATGAGCCGTGTCCACTGCAAACACAGGCTGCTAATAGAATTGCAGTCTGACTCACCCCTGTGTAATCTGTTGCTAATTGCTAATGTGAAGTGGTTAAATATTCATGACCGTTCGCACCACTTCAGCACTGTGTTTCTTTACTTGTTCAGCACAATCTGGGCAGCTCGAAGAGACACACATTTCCAAGATGCCGTGCACATTTACCACAGCTGGTAGAAATGGCCCATTAGCAAAGCCTGATATTTTCCCTGCTTTTAAATCCAATTTGCGAATGTAATTGCAGTGAGTCAGGTTTTTGTTGTTGTTGTTATCATCGTCATTGTTGCTCTTTTTCTAGTAATTGTTCAGTAGAGAGTGTGAAGGGAATATTGTGTGCTTGGCAGATGAAACCTCAATACTAATACTGATGTAGTGCACAGAGTATGAAGTCTGGAAGGTTCTGCTCACTGAACGTTAATACTTGAGCTTGCAATATGATCCACAATGCTAATTTGACCTCATCTCTCATCCTCTGCCCTCTGAAACCAACTCCACAAGCAGTAGGAAATTCATTTAATAGCTCTAATTTGTTGCAGACTCATGAGACAATAGCTTTTTCCCCCCTCCATTATATTTTCTCTCCTGCAATCTTGACTGAGTGAGTGTTTGAAGTGGTAACCCTGTCAAAATGTGACCAAAAACCAGAGTGCATGCCCTCAGGCAGTCTGTGGAAATTGCATGTGCTTTACATGAAGATGACTTTTTTTTCCATTCCTCTTTTTTTTCTATTTCCTCTCCTTGTCCCAAAAAAATTGAATCTCCAATTGCTTCTGTGGTGTCCAATGGACGTGTTCTTATTAGCATTCTGAACAGGAGCAGAGGGATGAGTGTGCAGCCCACAGCACCTGTACACATGTGCGCACAACCAGAACTGAAATCAACACCTCAATCAACACCTCTTTCTTTCCAAAAACAAAGTGTGTGTGTGTGTGTGGAGGTGGATCAGTCAAAGTCATTTTCGTTCATCATGTTTCGCAGGCTGATGAAAGCTCCAGAGATTCCAACACCCCCCACCCCCTCACCCCCTCCCTCACAAGACCACTTCGGGGCTGATGAAGAGAATTAACAGACTGTGAACAGATCACGTTTTAGACCGATTACTAACCTTGGAGAAAGACAAACCCACTGGTACGCACTGGAAACTGGGCCAGGTGCTGTGTTTGCACAGGGCATGGGCACTAGAGGTTGTGTTGAGTAAGGAATGAGTGTGATTCCTGTTAGGTAGGAGAGGTAAGATGAGAGGATTATGGAATGAAAAGAAGGTCGGCTCTAGAAATAGCCAGGGATTACTGTAGAATTCTGCTTAAGGACTGCATGAGTGTGAGTAATCCTCAGGGGCAGTCTGAAGCAATAAGCAAAAATATAGATGAGATGGAGCAATGACATTTGATTTGAGTGGGATTGGATACCTGTTACTGGGGTTATAGAAAACCCTCACAGTTCAAAACTTGTCTAAAAAAAATATATGGTATTCCAAACAGTGGAAGAAAAGGAAGCGGAGTTTATAACTCATTTTAGACTGAGGTAGGAAAGGAGGACCTGGATACTAATACTTTATCTTTAGTTTTAAACACATCATACAGATATGAATACAGATACTGATTGTTTTTTTGTAGAAAACATGCCTGTACAGGACATCTGATGTGTATTTGGGTGTGCGTCTGGCTGAGAGACCTGAACGGGAGTTCTTTACTTTTTATGAAACATACACAAAGAAAGTCAAACGTTCAAACACACCTTTCCACTCAACTGATGTAGTTACACTATATTGCCAAAAGTATTCGCTCACCTGCCTTGACTCGCATATGAACTTAAGTGACATCCCATTCCTAATCCATAGGGTTCAATATGACGTCGGTCCACCCTTTGCAGCTATAACAGCTTCAACTCTTCTGGGAAGGCTGTCCACAAGGTTTAGGAGTGTGTTTATGGGAATTTTTGACCATTCTTCCAGAAGCGCATTTGTGAGGTCACACACTGATGTTGGACGAGAAGGCCTGGCTCTCAGTCTCCGCTCTAATTCATCCCAAAGGTGTTCTATCGGGTTGAGGTCAGGACTCTGTGCAGGCCAGTCAAGTTCATCCACACCAGACTCTGTCATCCATGTCTTTATGGACCTTGCTTTGTGCACTGGTGCACAGTCATGTTGGAAGAGGAAGGGGCCAGCTCCAAACTGTTCCCACAAAGTTGGGAGCATGGAATTGTCCAAAATGTCTTGGTATGCTGAAGCATTCAGAGTTCCTTTCACTGGAACTAAGGGGCCAAGCCCAGCTCCTGAAAAACAACCCCACACCATAATCCCCCCTCCACCAAACTTTACACTTGGCACAATGCAGTCAGACAAGTACCGTTCTCCTGGCAACCGCCAAACCCAGACTCGTCCATCAGATTGCCAGATGGAGAAGCGCGATTCGTCACTCCAGAGAACGCGTCTCCACTGCTCTAGAGTCCAGTGGCGGCGTGCTGTACACCACTGCATCAGACGCTTTGCATTGCACTTGGTGATGTATGGCTTGGATGCAGCTGCTCGGCCATGGAAACCCATTCCATGAAGCTCTCTGCGCACTGTTCTTGAGCTAATCTGAAGGCCACATGAAGTTTGGAGGTCTGTAGCAATTGACTCTACAGAAAGTTGGCGACCTCTTCGCACTATGCACCTCAGCATCCACTGACCCCGCTCCGTCAGTTTACGTGGCCTACCACTTCGTGGCTGAGTTGCTGTCGTTCCCAAACACTTCCACGTTCTTATAATACAGCTGACAGTTGACTGTGGAATATTTAGGAGTGAGGAAATTTCACGACTGGATTTGTTGCACAGGTGGCATCCTATCACAGTTCCACGCTGGAATTCACTGAGCTCCTGAGAGCGACCCATTCTTTCACAAATGTTTGTAAAAACAGTCTGCATGCCTAGGTGCTTGATTTTATACACCTGTGGCCATGGAAGTGATTGGAACACCTGATTCTGATTATTTGGATGGGTGAGCGAATACTTTTGGCAATATAGTGTATGTTTGAGAAAATTTGTGTAAATAATATATAAATGAACTTTCTGTTAAGACCACACCCATTTTGGATTTAATTCCAAACCCTAGGGGTGGTGGTAGCTCAAGTGGTTAAAGCTTTCGGTTGTTGATCGGGGTTCAAGCCCCAGCACTACCAGGTGTCCACAGTTGGGCGCTTGATCAAGGCTCCTAGTCCAAGGGCGCTGCATCATGACTGACCCTGCACTCTGACCTCAACCCTCAAAGGATGGTATATGCAAAGAAAGTATTTTACTGTCCAGTAACGTAGATGTGACAAATAATGACTACTTTTCTTTACTTTACAAATACAGATATGAACATTTAGAGCACTAAACAGAAACAGATGCAGATGCAGTAGCATTGTGTTTCACTCCTAGACACCAGTCCAACATCTTAAAAGTTTGACATGTTGAAAAGGGCGACTGCAAAGTGAGCTGGACAGGCTTTCAGTCATCCAAGCCATTTTATGACGTATATTAACGGTAAATCAAGGACTCATGTCTTACCATCTCAAAAATGTTTCAATTGATCCTAAATTACAACAACACTCACGTCTTCCTTCATATGCATACATACTTCACTGTGGCCTCCAATCTGGAGCCTGTGGGATCTCTCATATAATGGGGGACATGTATAAATGTCCTGGGCTTGTCAGGCAGCGCTGTGGCGCCTCAATGTCAACCCCCAAAACCCAGCTTGGCAATAATGGTCCACAGATGTACAGACGAGCCCTCAGCAAGGACAAGGCCAGACTTTAAAGGGAACCCAATTAATCGTCCAATCCGTCTTTCCTCCTTACTATTCTGTTTCTACAGGGACAGATGAAAAGGTCAATTATACTTTGAAGTTGGATTGAACACTGTCAGGAGACTTCAGTATGGTGGGGGTTGCCTCTTTTTTTTTTTGTTCTTGTGCTCGGAATCCAAAAGCCATTCATTTTCTTCCTGAACACAAACACTGTATAATGGGAATTACAGGGACTGGGTAATGACATGCTTTCTGCTTAGTTTAGACAATTCACCTAAAACAGGGGACATTCACTGACACAATTCAAGCTTCATGCACCTTGGGAGTTGCTGGCTGGCGGTTTGGCCGGTTTAATACTGCAGTTGTGGCACTCTGCCTCATCATTTTGACTAATTAGTTGTGTTTGATGCATACATGATGTATTTGTGAAGTATTCAACAGACAGTCTGGGAGAACATTACACACTAGTTATCTTATCACACTGAGATATTAAAACAATATAGGTTGCTAGGATATTTCTGTTATTCTGCACAAACAGTCAAGAATTCATCGAAAGGTTTTATAGCATAGTGATTGCAAAAAATAATGTATAGATTGTATAACTCACACTGAAAAAACATAGCTAACAACTACCATAGTCTTCATAGCGAAACCTCGAAAAAACTGATATGAAGCACTAGATTGTTGTTGAAGGCTGAATCAATGCGGAATTAAACGTCATTTACTCGACATCTTTAACCGATTAACTTTATGGCTATTGAAGCCTGTATATCTTCCACAGCTGGACAGTGTTTGCTCTTTGTTGTCAGAATGTTTGTCAGAACTGTTAAACACTTTACCTACTCATTAAAAACCATGCATTTTTAACAGGGTTACCAGATCATGTCTCAGACGTCTTAAAATTGAGAAACATATACTCTAATAATTCATTTCAATCATTTATAATGAAATGAATATGCAGTCAGCCTGGTTTGTGATATAAGCCTTGTAGATGTTTCCTTTTCATTGAGCAGTTTTAATTTGCTACTGGCCTGGAAACAGCGGAATTGGGATGTGTTCATCCGCCATTTTGTCAGTCGTATCCTTGTGATTCTTGTGGCATTTTGAGGATAGAATAGAGGACAATATCCCCTACTGTATAAATGTCATTGTGTCTGTGTTTCATTGAAAAGATTTGTTTTCTTTTATACGTTTATATGTATGATCAAGGATCAACGAAGCTTTATTGTTATTCCAGAACATGTGGTAAAGGGAACAAAACTAAATACTGAGGTCCTTGTGATAACAGCCAAAAAAATGTACAACTACAACTACAACAAGTAATAGTAAAGGGCAGTAATCATGCTTCCCTGATACGTTTCACTACATACATCTGCAACAAGCAGCAGTGTAATGGATCTTCGCTGTCATGCAGTCTCACAGACAGGTTATCAAGCTAGCTATGTTATGAAACAAATCTCAGGAGTACATCTGCTACTGTGAAGTGTACTGTGAAGTGGTCAAAAGTGGCGTTCCTACTACTGGTTGCCATAGTTTATCACTGGGTGGAGGTGCTGTGTATAGCAGGAAACATCAATAAATGTTCTATTAGTTTAAGGGGACAGTACAGTACACTAAGGATCATAGTCCAATAGTCTAAATAGTAAAGTAAGCTGAGTAATTTTAGGAGTCTTTACTCTCTATTTAAATTTGCATTTGGTCATGAATATGATGCTGGCAAGAGAAAAAAAAAATCGTGACTGAAATACTAGTCCAATATTTAGCCTGGTTACTCGACAAGTTTCCTTAAATCTTTAAAAGTATTATATAAAATTTTAAAAAGGCTTTGCCGGTGTCAAATAGCTTCAGTAAACAAGCTTTGACCTTCTAATAACAAGCATCAGACATGTCTTCCAAACCTGCTACAATTCAGTAGTGTAATGTCATGATCATGGTAAGTACATGGTAAAACAATGGTGCAGTTTAACAGGTTTAACATCAACGGAAACACAATCAGTTAGCACGGTCTAGAGAGGTCATGACGCATTATTGGCTTATAAAACCACAAAGCGTGGCTAAAACTGTTAGTAATGTCTGTCATCACCTATGAGTTTAGCTCATTTATTTCTCACTCTCAGAATGAAACAGTTTTTGAATAAGTAATGAGATTATTTGTTAGTATTTTGGACTATATAGACTTCAGTCACTAGATGGAGACATTCTGCATTTGTGTTTTCTTTTTTTCTTTTCTTCACTTGCCATTTAACCTCCGTTATTGTTCTCACTTGCCCCAATTTATACCTTCCCTTTCCTTTATTCATAGCTGAGTCCTTGTGTTTGTCACTGCTACTACCTTTGTTACGCAGTATGTCATCTTTTGTTGCCTGTTGTTTAGTTTTTTGGGGTGGGGGGCTCCTCTTTGTTTTTGCTCTGTTAGGATCTTGTTTTGTTGCTTTTTTGGCATCTTTTGTCATTTTTGCTCCTTTGGCCTTGTTACTTGTTGGACTTCACATTCATCTGCCTTAGGGTTGGATTTGTTTTTGTATCTCTGTTTGCTCTTTTGCATCTTTTTGAAGTAAAGACAACGTCAATCTGAAACCCGCCGAGGACGGTGGTCTCTGGGGAGTTCTACTCTGCTGGTTCTTGATCTTGAGGGCTGAGTTCTGCTGTACAAATGCATAAGCATATGTTCTACATCTTTGGTCTCTCTTACAGGACCTGGTGTTGTGTCGGGGTCCTGGTGGGTGTTATGATTGGACATTCCATTAGCCCAGGTTGAGTGTTGACCCAACACCCGAAGATGACTCTGCACCCCTTGTAAGCCAATAAGCCAAGCTCCTTAGCAACTACCTCCTGTGGGCAAAGTATACGCAACACATATGTTGTTCCTCTACCAGAATGCCTCCGTTTGAGTGCCAGGTCTGAATCCCAGGCAGGAAACCGAGGTCAGGGTCTCTTCTGCACCAGCAGCTCCAGGTCAACCACTGGCAATGACAGCCTGCATTCAACATCCATCACCTGCTGGACTCTTGTGTCGTCTGTGGGTACATTCAGTACATGAAGGACTGGGAGGGTTATGGGAAGGAAAGAATGCTCCTAGGAACATCCTCAACCAGGACTAAATCTGTGATGTTCATCTTCATTGCCCCCAAAGAGAGCTCTTTCTCTTAGTGGGATTGATGTCCTCCTAGGATACAGGAGGCTGAAGCGATTCATAGCCAGGTTTTGATTCCTGTCCAGAGTCTCTGCCCTTACAATTATACACAAGTGTCTAATTTAAATATTTACAATGTTTGTTTCATTTATTTATTTATTTTTAATATTTTAGGTTGGTGTTACCTCTTTGTCACATATACTGTACATTACAGTAAAATGAAATTCATTCTTTGCATACCCCAAGTTATTAGGAAGTTGGGGTCATGGTCAGCCATGATACTGCCCCCTGGAGCAGATGGAGTTAAGCTCAAGGGCCCAACAGGGAGAGTTTGGCAGTGCTGGGGTTTGAACTGCCAACCTTCTGCTGAGTAACCCAGAAAAAGAAAATGATGCAATGAATTGCGGTGAAGAGGGGTTTGGGGTTATTAAACGAGATTAAGGTGGCATGGTATCGCACTGGGAAGCATTGTCTATTGCTATCAATCTAGGATCCTTTGCTCTCAAGTGTCTGTTTATGATTTTCACATGTTTTATCATGTCTGTTTGAGTTTCCTCCGGGTTTCCTCATGCTGGCCAAAAATATACAGACTGGCTACGCTAAAATTACCCCTCCATGTGAATGTGTGTTTGCAGGGGATCCTGAGATGACTGGGGATTTCTAGGATAAATTCTCCAGTGTTCCCTGGAAATGTTAATGTTAATTAGTAAAGATGAATAAATTCATGTATAGAAAAATAGCAAAATCCTTTAAAAAAAAGACTTTGAAAAATACACCATCTTTTGTCCTATATCCTCTTTCAAACCTATTTACACACCTTTTTTAAACCTGATCTATGTCATTTGTATGTAAGAATGCTTTTTTTGTTAGGGCTTAAGGTATTTTTCCCTTTTAATTAAAGCTTTTGCATTCTGACCAGGCGATCTGGCCTCAACACTGCTTTATTGATTAGATTGTGTGACTGTAGGAACCCCAGTCAGTAACCTCAGTGACTTGTGCATTCATCAAACCCATCATATTGTAACTTGTCCTTCAGGATCCATTTACAAGTTTATTGCCTTTGTGGATAACTATAGTGACATGGTGGATAAATAAATGGCAGGATGGCTGTATGTGATCTCATAATAATACACATTACAAAGCCACTCTAATTCAATTTAAATTGCTTGATGGTGACATTTAGGCACTGCGCTGTTATGTTAACACTTCAAAAACACTTTTTTTTTCCCCAGACGATGTTCTACCTTGTCTCCCCATCAGTGGTCTGTTATTACGCCGTACATCATATTTGAGAGAAATCCTCTTGAAGCATGTATTACATTTAGAAGCTGTTGCAATAACCACACACAGCATAGATTAAATTTTCTTAGAAATAAGAAAAAAATGTCTCCAATATATCACTGGATTTGAAGCTCTTTCAAGGCAGCACACTTGTGAGACAGCAAGCTTCAGAAGACAGGCTTGTTTGACCTTGATGCTGAACGTTAAATATCCAATTTATGTTCAGTAGGGAGCGCAGCAGCGGGGTGTCGTAATCCTCCCTAGCTGAGAGATGAATGTAGGTGCTACTTTACTCAGGGTTCAGGGGTGGCAAACGCTCTGTAATTCAAACACCTTTAAAGCAGGAGCTCATGTCTTTCAACACTCTTAGAAGTGATTGAAGTCAACAGAGTGAGTGGGAAAGACGTGGGTTATCACTTACAGGTCTAATTGCACTTTGTTATCCAGTGGACTCCGGTGAGATCCTGTAATGTTTTGGATGTATGATTTAATCCCTGCATGCATGGAGAGGGGGACAAGAGAAAGACCACTAATTAACTATAATTAATCCTACTGAAGTGCATATCATACAGGGAAGTACAGTCATTCTCTCGGTCTGTCTGTCTGCCTGTCTGTCTGTTCTTGTTTCCTTTCATTAAACAAGCAAACAAATAAAGATAGAAAGATACATGGATGGTTGTACAGATGGATGGATAGATAAATGTCCAAGAAGAGTAGTGAAAAAAAATTAGGTATATGGATGGATGCATGTATAGATGGATATACAGATGGATGGATGGATGGATGGATGAATTGATCTATCTATCTATCTATCTATTCTTGCAGTTTCATTTTATGTAAATGAAGATAGATAGATAGATAGATAGATAGATAGATAGATAGATAGATAGATAGATAGATAGATAGATAGATAGATAGATAGATAGATAGATAGATAGATAGATTCCACTACATTTTACATTTATTCATCCATCCATCAATTCATCCATCCATCCATCCATCCATCTGTATATCCATCTATACATGCATCCATCCATATACCTAATTTTTTTTTTTATTTGTTTGTATAGATAGATAGATAGATAGATAGATAGATAGATAGATAGATAGATAGATAGATAGATAGATAGATAGATAACAGTAGTGGAATTTATCTATCCAGCTGGAATGATACTGTATATCTGATCTGTCTGTTTATCAGTTGTTGATCTTCCTTGTGGAGTTTCCTGCTATCAAAACACAGCGACAACAACATAATGTAATAGTGTAGTGAAATTTAACGTTAATAATCGAGGAGTATCAGAAAAAGTCCCACAGCACACTAACACAATAAAGAGTGGATGGAGGAACGGAACAGGTAACTTAGTTATGCTAATTGCATTTGGCTTGTAATAGTGCATCTTTCCATCCAGGGTAATACTGTAGGAAAGAATAAGATCTGCACTGTGTCAGATATCTGATGCACAGGATTAGTGCGAAGAAGAAGAAGAAAAGGAACGAATTTAGTGAGTGTTCCACTGTAGAAAACCAGAATATTCCTTCATCTGGCCTGCGGAGAATCGTTTGGCTGGGAACAGGAGCAAAACCAGTCAGAGTGTCCTTTAATTCATTTTTACTGTCACCTATTTATATATATATATATATATATATATATATATATATATATATATATATATATATATATATATATATATATATATATATATATATATATATATATATATATTTTATCTCAAGCTTGTTAGCAGACTAAACTGTAAGAAGCTGCTGTTTGGCTGTTTGGAGTTTCATGTGCTTTTGTTCACATTTGCTGAACTGCAAACGAGTCAATACTGATAGCGTAAGCAAACACGGTGCAGATCGCTTCACGCCTGGATTCTAGTGTGACCCGAGGTACCAAAAATGCCAGCGTGTCAGACTTCATCTCACATGCACGGCTTAAGGAAGAGAGATGTGGATCTGCAGTCTCAAGCATATGTCAATGAATAATAACCCTGCAGTTCTGCATTTTGTCCTTATCATGCAGTGGAGAAGAGCAGATAGCTAACACTAAGCTCTCTTGCACTGGTGATAGAGGCTCTGAGGCCCACCATTAATCTTTCACTGGCTTCAGTGACATGAGCCAAGTGGCTTAGAAACCTAAAAAAAAATGAGACCGAAACAAATATGATCAAAGCTGAATGCAAATTTCAGCAAATTAATATTTATGCCGACACAACTGGAATTTTTTCATTCTTTCTGGCGTTATCTTAAATTTGCGAAGGAAATAAGCCTTTTTCTGGTCAAGCCTTCATAAGTTTCTTTAATACAATCATCAGAATATTCACACAATGATTTAGTTGCAAATCTGAATTCCTGGCCACACGCCAAGGAATATATGATGATGTTAGAAAGGCTCCACTTTAGAGAAATTGTGTCATGAAGAAAATAATCTGACAAATTTTCATACTCTCTTTGGCTTTTCTTTATAATATTGTTCAATATTTTGTAATTCAAAATATGACATATTAGTTTCCAGAAGCCGGTCATGTGATTAAAGGCCAGGTAGCACATCTCTCCGTATGCAAATTGGACAGCAGATACTTGCATATGTTTTTCTTTTGTATATAATAAAAGTCCAATTTCCACTTTTCTTGTTATTGCTTGATAGCACACAACATGACAAGTTCATAGTTTGCATAATTTGACATACAAAGAAAAATGCTCAGTGCTACAGGAACCATGTATCTACCGGTTGCTATCGTTAAACAATAGAGAGAGATTTAGAAGCTATATATATATATATATATATATATATATATATATATATATATATATATATATATATATACACTATATTGCCAAATATCAGGTGTCAGGTGTTCCAATCACTTCCATGGCCACAGGTGTATAAAATCAAGCACCTAGGCATGAAGACTGTTTTTACAAACATTTGTGAGAGAATGGGTCGCTCTCAGGAGCTCAGTGAATTCCAGTGTGGAACTGTGATAGGATGCCACCTGTGCAACAAATCCAGTCGTGAAATTTCCTCGCTCCTAAATATTCCACAGTCAACTGTCAGCTGTATTATAAGAACGTGGAAGTGTTTGGGAACGACAGCAACTCAGCCACGAAGTGGTAGGCCACGTAAACTGACGGAGCGGGGTCAGCGGATGCTGAGGCGCATAGTGCGAAGAGGTCACCAACTTTCTGTAGAGTCAATCGCTACAGACCTCCAAACTTCATGTGGCCTTCAGATTAGCTCAAGAACAGTGCGCAGAGAGCTTCATGGAATGGGTTTCCATGGCCGAGCAGCTGCATCCAAGCCATACATCACCAAGTGCAATGCAAAGCGTCGGATGCAGTGGTGTAAAGCACGCCGCCACTGGACTCTTGAGCAGTGGAGACGCGTTCTCTGGAGTGACGAATCGCGCTTCTCCATCTGGCAATCGGATGGACGAGTCTGGGTTTGGCGGTTGCCAGGACAACGGTACTTGTCTGACTGCATTGTGCCAAGTGTAAAGTTTGGTGGAGGGGGGATTATGGTGTGGGGTTGTTTTTCAGGAGCTGGGCTTGGCCCCTTAGTTCCAGTGAAAGGAACTCTGAATGCTTCAGCATACCAAGACATTTTGGACAATTCCATGCTCCCAACTTTGTGGGAACAGTTTGGAGCTGGCCCCTTCCTCTTCCAACATGACTGTGCACCAGTGCACAAAGCAAGGTCCATAAAGACATGGATGACAGAGTCTGGTGTGGATGAACTTGACTGGCCTGCACAGAGTCCTGACCTCAACCCGATAGAACACCTTTGGGATGAATTAGAGCGGAGACTGAGAGCCAGGCCTTCTCGTCCAACATCAGTGTGTCACCTCACAAATGCGCTTCTGGAAGAATCGCACTCCTAAACCTTGTGGACAGCCTTCCCAGAAGAGTTGAAGCTGTTATAGCTGCAAAGGGTGGACCAACGTCATATTGAACCCTATGGATTAGGAATGGGATGTCATTTAAGTTCATATGCGAGTCAAGGCAGGTGAGCGAATACTTTTGGCAATATAGTGTATATTTGCCGCCTTTATTGGGAATGCATATTCAGCCAATTATGTGGAAGCAGTGCAATCTATAATATGCAGGTACAGGGCAAAACACTGATCTCAGTGATCTCAGTTACTGTGGTGTGATTGTTTCGGGTCAGACTGAGAAAACACTGAAACACTGAAAACTCTCTGGTTTCAGTAGCAGCTCTTATTTTTTATGCATTAATTATTTATACAGCATATCCAAAAAAAGTTTAAATATATTTTTTCTTTTTTATTACTTATATTAAAAAGTAAATGGACTGTCCATGAATAAAAAGCCGTATTTGAAGCAACTTAGTTCCAGTGCAGTGCAGTGATCAGCAAAGTCTGGCACCAAAAAAATCTACTTTTTAATGTAGAAACATACTGAGATCAAATCACATACTTACATCATTTCATTTCATTGTCTGTACCACTTATCTGATCTATTCTCAGGTCACAGGGAGCCTTTGCCTATCTCAGGCATCAAGGCAGGATACACCCTGGACAGAGTGCCAATCCATCACAGGGCGCACACAACAGGCTCCAATCAGCCTAGAAACATCACTGTGGGAGGAAACCAGAGAACCCAGAGGAAACCCACCAAGCACAGGGAGAACATGCATGAGCTGGACTGAGACTCAACCCCAGGACACTAGAGGGGCGAGGCAAATGTGCTATCTATTAAGCCACCTTGCATCCTGTGAGAACATAGTCAATAAAATAGTCTACAAAAGAGCTAGAGATTATACTAATTTTCAGATATGATCCTAATTGATTTGGTGTTGATTGACATTATATTTTCCTGAAACCTAAAACTAGAATAAATTTGGCTGCCCGTAATTGTAGCATTTAAATTTTTTGTTTTTTCGTTTCAGACAATTCTACACTGATGTGAGGCTCTTTAATGAGATTTTCTACGAAATATAATGTGAAGTAAGTCATAATGAAACATCATTCATAATTCAAATAATGCATGAAAAATGAAAGTATGATAAATAATAAGAAAGAATTGAGTATATTTCTAGTGATGTGGTGGTGGAATGTTCCGGTGAAGGCTATTGGAGAAACTCATCCATCCTGAAAATGTCTGTAGGGAAACACGGTTAAGATTTATTAATTAAAAGAACATAAAGGATGAACAGCAGGTACTGTACAGGCTCTGTTCCATCATGATAATATATTCTGGGAACACAGGCAAACAAATCGAATCATAACATACATTTTCTTCTGGAGTCGAAGGGAAAATAATTTCCGGCTCAACAGAGAATCCTCGAGCACTTCACAGATCAAATGTTCACATGATACAGAAAGGACGAAATGACCCAAAAGATTAACAGCCTTACACCTTTGTTTTACACAATGTTGCACCATTTTGCTTTATCTTATGCTTTAATAAATATATAAATAAAAAAAGCCGGGCTTCTAAATATAGAATCAATATGAGAATAGAGTGCTGAAGGAATGAATCTTAAACCCAGGAAATAAGTCAGTATTTCAGCACTTCCTTCCACCCCATTGTTACCCGAATGTCTTTTTTGAACTGTTTTTTTTTCTAATATGAAATAATATGAAATAATAAAGTCTGAGGGTAGCACAAGATATTTTCATGTTTTATTCTACAACATAAAATACATCAGTAAGACCCCATTTGTGATTTTTTTTTTTTTAGCTTTTACATGTTTAGAAAAAGGCAGTTGCTAACAAGGGGCTAAACAGGACTGGAGAGATCGTGATGGATGTTAAAGGTCATCACGCTGAAGAGGAAAATTCATCTACCACAGTGTTGTTATGTTTATTCTAATAACATGCTCTTCCAAACATCCAGCTCCAACTTTTCATTTATTCAGAATCTTTCAGAAGAGCTCACTGGCTTCTGGCCACATTAACGATTTTACTGCGTAAATATTTTTGTGATTTCCGCATCAAAATTCATAGAAGTGTTAACTTGTGAAGATGATGAACAAAACATGTAATAATCATAAACGTTTCTGCAATATTCCCAAAGCCGATGGAAAAATTTTATTGCCTTTTTGTCAAGGGACATGTTCCTGGTAGGCCTACAAAAATACAGTGCTTTATTGAAAAAAGTCTCTAGTGAAGCCTGTGCCTGCAGTGCAGCACAGTTTTAGTCTTTGAGCACTGATGCCCCTTGACCTCAGTCTCCTCCTGGTCACATGACTCTGTAGGTGACAGCTCTGCAGTCTTCAGGGAAATACGACTTCACCCCATGTACCATATTCCCTACGCCTGTTTCCGCTCGGTGACCAGCTCGGCCTCCTCCCCCTCTGTAGGCTTGGTGTGAGTTAGTATTTATTTATTTTTATTGCGTCTCAGTCATGAAGCACGCTTTGATCGCACCACACGGTGTGGACGAGCAGTCCTGCAGTGCCCAGGTGCTGAGTGAAGCCATTTCCGTTAGGCCTAATTTCACCTCCTGCACAGTTGCCTTTTTGTTGAGGCTGAACCCCCGAGTCAGGCTCCACGTCCTCGCTCAGAACGCTGTCAAAGCCTGATGGGAAACACTACACTGACGTTGAGAGCGAACACAAAGCTAAGTCAGTCTTATGTAAGTCTGAGTGTTGTAGGTCATTTCAGCCCATATGGATCTGCCATTAGAGATAAGAGACGTACGAATGGGCTTCAGATGTGCTTGTAAAACGTTACGATTCATATCAGGCAATCCCGAGTCTGGAGTACTTGCTACAGTCCTTCTTTTGGCATGTTTCCTACATAATAAAGCTTCAACAATACAGAGTATATAACATGATATAATAAACTTCAGGAACTCTAGAATGATTTATCCTGATAATTCCTGTTTCTGAGCTAGGGGATGTATCTTATTCCATGGCAAGTCATTTCAACAAGAGCTGTGAGCTTCCATCTTGATCCAATTTGACGGCCGTCAAGGCTTCATGACTTCATTGTCATCTACAATGCCAAAAGTTTAAAGTCAAGACACCTTCATCGACACAATCGCCTCCGAACCTGCTCCTGACATCTGAAAACAAGCTCCCACACTGTTAGCTACAGTATTTGGTGGTTACCTTGTTAGATTGTGTTACACCGCACCGCTTAACCCACTTGTACAAACAAGTAACATGGTAAGTGCTCGAGCAGTTTCACACTCCTTGAGAATTAGTTGCAGAAAGAGAAAAACGCTCATAACTCTATGGAACATGTCACATGCAATCATCTTTAAGACCATTTTGTAATTTAGGAACTAGCCATTTTGCTTTTATAGCATCTCCAGAGACGGATTTTTGTTCTGAATTATTGAGCAGTCCGAGGCAGGAGTGAAAGTCGAGCCAGGGAAAGGCAGCAGCGGTGTCTTGGACACCCGGGTCGTGTTCCCATCAGAGACGCCTCTTGCTGGGACCACCGTGGAGGATTCTGCCAGTTTCTGGCTGGATTAGACCCTCCGGTCCTCCTCCACAGGAAGGCAGTCCTGCTCTTTCACTGCGCTGCTCTCTGCAGGGACTCTGACTTTAACTGTTCCACCTTGACTTCAGTTACAGCCTCTTTTCAGCAGGGGTTGGTGGGGTGGGGTGGTTTTGGGGTGGGGAGGTGTCTCTACTGATGTTATCTTTTGATCCCTGTCTCGCCTTATGCTCCTTTTTTTTTTTGCAGCTGCAAAAGTGTTTATATTAAAGCATATGGAGACTTGCCTCATGGGAGCTGTAATAACACCGCATCAGGCCTACAAAGGAACAAGAGGAGATTTAAAGTCAGAAGGAAATAAAACGTGGCTGAAAAATTATGTCTGTATGTCTAGGTAGAAATACGCGATTGAGCGAAGAAGTAGAGAGGTGTTAAGCTGTCCTCTGGGTCGTCTTAATGAAGAAGACATTCTTCAGAGCTGGGCTTAGTATCAAAGTAATCATTTAAATGGCTGAGATTTTAAGGGAAAGGAGTTTCTTTTATTCTCATGTGGTGCTAGTCGTAAAATCACAAGATCATCTGACTATGTCCTATTTAGAAATTTTATGGGAGAATCTTTAAATGAAATGGGATGTGTGTCATACTTTCTATTGGAGATCATATAAAAATATATTACTGTATATATATATATACTCAAGTCCGATTCCTTACAAGGTTTTCCTCAGCTTGGGAATGAACTAACTCTGCACTCTAATCCTTTACAATCCTCTATTAGTGCCAGCTGTTATTATTACAGTGAAATATACACTCACAGATCACAGATTGGTTTACAGATCAGTCGACAGAGCGCAATAGAAAGAAGTCGCTTGTGTTACACAGGATGTTACGCAAACAGTCAGCTTTGAATGTACTCAAATGGTGTACAGAGAATCTTTTTTTTTTTAATAAAAACCTGCTTGCAGAAAGGGAATTATAATGTCTCCATGGGTGACCTCCAAATATTACCATTGATGTCTGTGCAAGTGAATAGTGGATTGGTGCGCAATGGGTGTATATTAGATCCTCAGGCATGGGGAAGCAATCCTATTAAAACACACCATGGAATGTGCCAGATCTCCACTTTCACTCTTTCTCTCGCTCTCTCTTTTTCTCTCTCTCTCACTCGTTTTCGCCAAACTTGACTGACAGGTGTGAGGCCCCCATGGTTTGGGATGCTTCAAGCTGTCAATCAGGCCTCCACATCGCCCTGCAGGTTGCTTCCTGTCTCCCAGCATTCCTGTGTAGTGCTAATGCTAAAACGAAGACAGCCTGTTGGCGAGGCGTTAGCATTTTTAGCATTTTCCCTCCCGGTGGATGAGGCCGTATTGATGTGGCCTGCTCAAAGCTGAATTTCGATCTCATGAGGGAAAAAGAATTAAAAAAAAAAAAAAAAAAAAACTTTAAGGAATAATTTTGTTTTGGAATAATTCAACAGCGCAAGGATATGAAAATACACCAGAAGGCCAAAAACAAACTATCCCTTTCAAAACAGTGAAACAGTAGCCCTTAGGAATGGCAACAAAAGCCCAGCCTCGTAAAAACAAACACAAGTCTTAATTTATTTAACAAATTTCAGACTCAAATATTGTTTTCTTTCTAGATCGTTATCTCTCATCTATTATAATAAGAAAAACACTTTGTAACTCTATTATACGTACTTTCCTGTAATGCATACTCGTGACCCTATTTTAACATGGACAGAATTAGCGTCTGAATAAAGCCCTGTTGAACTTTCACGGGTCGTGAGTGGGCTGAGAAAAAAAAAACACTCTGTGGTGGAAAAATAGGCAGTTTCATGGAAGAGTGGGACTCTATCATTTCAGTTCAGATAAACAGAGCAGACAGGAAGCGAGTCTGTTATACACAGCGTACAGGAAGATGGACGAGTGCCAGTGATTGCTGTTTTCTGACTGCTGTATTATCGTAGAGTAGTCGGAGTATGATGGTGCTGACCTGACACGCAGCACCAAGGATATTTCTTCGGATCACATCATTCAGCACTTCATTCGACATACAGGATTCATGCCAAATGGGCTGCATTCAGAGGTGAGTGCGCATGAGGAGGAGTCGTTTCCAATCATCTAAATGGGCCTCCTAGAAATGTTATGTAGCACAAGAGTGAATAAGGACAACATCTCCAATGCAAATTGTCATGTCTCTTTTCAAATTAAGCCATCTGTTTGAAGCTGGTCCAGTGCATTATTTATGCAGAATACGTGTCTTTTTGGAAGTTGTCATCTTAAAGTGTTAATCAATAGAAAAAGTTATCAGTACAGCGTCACATGGATTTAATTCTTGCATCTTTTTTGTGTGTATAATGACTTGCTGCAGGACTACATCTGCAATTCTATCCCAATGAACCTACTTTGTATTCATTCATACAGGACACCACACACACACACACACACATACTCATTCACACTTAGAGCCTTATTTAGTCTTGCAATCCCAGCTACGGCCATATTTGGGAGATGTGAGGAAACCGGAGAACTTGAAGGAGATCCACTCAATCTCAGGGAGAAGATGCAAAACTCCATGGAGGTTGGAGCTCTGTGGATCTACTGTTCAGTCCTGGATATTTTAAGATTGCTATACTATTTTCAAATCCTCAGTCACTTTAAACTCCAAGGCTTTTACTACCAAATGTTAATATTTCAGTGTCTATTTTTTAAAGCTAGTTACTCAACAGCACTGCTTCTTGAATTTGATTTGTCAGAGTGTGTTGATTACATTTCTATAACTTTGACAGCAGTTCTAGCTGTAAATCACACCATGGTTAAAGGTACACAGCTGTTTTAATATATCTACTATGGTTTCTGTAGGAACAACTTGTTCACAGGGACAGATATGGCTCCCCCCAGAACTGAATGCTTGGATCATACATATAGTCATCAGTCGCTATGCTGATTCCTGATGGGAGGAGACGTGAGAGCTAGTCCTCAGCAGAAAATGTTTCTTGGTAAAATGACGAACTGCATTTTTCTTTTCTAATTAACATATTAACTACAAAAAAAGAGAATAAAAAGAGGGTAGTGTAGGAATGACTGTTTATAGGTACTGTAATGTAAGTGATAACAGGAGCTAAAATTTCTTATTGATTTTCTGCAGCATGAAATTCACAAATTTTTATTTATTTATTTTTCCTTAGCATTTGTCCCGCACACTTGCAGGGTCCGCTGTTTTTATAGCGGATCAATCGACCCTCGTGATTTGGCACAGGTTTTACGCCGGATGCCCTTCCTGTCGCAACCCTCCCATTTTTATCCAGGCTTGGGACTGGCACTGAGAGTCAACTCTTCACCGGCTGGGGTGGCGCCCCGCCTGGGAATCGAACCCAAGCCACGGCAATGAGCCTCCTGCCGCTGAACCACCAGGAGGCCCATGAAATTCACTAATAAATGAAATATTTATATTTTAGGAAAATGGATGTGTATGATTGCAATAAAGTCATGCTATTATTAGAAAATATTGTTGGACTTATCACACCCAGAAATCCTCAAGTCTCATACTCTTTACATATTATTTACACTGATAACACTACAACAACACAACGCTTCACAACATAACACATCCACTTAGTGGTGCTCATTGGCCCTTAATAAAAAAAAAATGTCCCAAACAGGACAGTCCTGCACCTGAGACCTTTTCAGTCTGAGGTTTTGTTCACAGAGAGATCACAGGAAAGTGGAGGATCCCTCAGGGCTCATCGATCGTGAGGAGTGGAGGCAGCGGCCTGTGTCATTATTGGAATGCATTATGCCTCGGCCCTTTTCCATGCCTTCAGCCACTGAGCACACCATCGACTGACTTGTCCGATGCAACACCCTCTTCAAAAAAGAGAACTTGAGCCAAACTATTTAAAGAAAGTTTTCCTTCCTCTTTACTTTTGTTGTTTTGATCGGCTCGACCGCTGTTGGCTAATAAGACCACTTCCACCACCTTACGTCAAGTAATTGTGTGGTAAGCGTAAGTGTGCGGTATTTAGCATCCTGAGCACTGAAAACCCAAGTGACTGATGTTTTAGCCTGCTCTCCGTGCTCCATTACTTTTCAATTCAATTCAGATAATGTTATCATAAGCACATAAGCCATAAACCTTTAATGGTGAGTGGAATTTAAGCAAAGGTAAATGCAGCTTTTATAGCTGCTGTCATTATTGGCAATATTTCACTAATAGTGTTTCCTTTCAATTGTTTCGAATAAAATGGATGCATGCAGGGCTTATCGGGCTGTGAGATAAAACAATAGCCATTTTACTGATGGAAATCAGATTTATCCTAAACCTATCCCAGAATACAGGAATTAGTCATAGGATGGAGTCATTTGATTAGATCACAAGGGACCGCAAAATGTTCCGAAGTCTAATAAATGCAAATTGAAATGAAACCTTTTTGACATTTTAAGGCTGAACTCTTAAACATATTTATATAGTTCAGGTTGACACTGATTTATGACCTCATTTCCCGCTCATAATTTTGCCCGTACATTCTGCAAAACAGTAGATGCCCCATTAGCCTGCTAATTGATATATTGCTGCTGCTTGGCTGCTGTGACATATCGATGAGTCTGCCATATTGGAAATTGGCCAGTGCAAGTCTATAGAGAGATGCATAGAGGTCTGGTATGATAAAATAGACTAGAACACACTTTATGTTTATTTAAAGTCTTACAAAATTTGTTTGGTTACAGAAAAATATTCACAGCAGGCCATCAGCATTAAAACCACTGATGGGTGAAGTGAATAACATTGATTATCTTGTTACGATGGCACCTCATAAGTCGTTGGTTTTATTAGGCAGTAAATGAACAGTAAGGTCTGAAAGTTGACAGGATGGAAGCAGGAAAATGGGCAAGTGTTAAGATCTTAGTGACTTTAAATTAGACAACTGGGTTATGACACAAGATGAAGGAGAAGCAGCGTGTGCTCTTTGTCACATGATCATGTGCAATCTACTGTCTTCACTCCCATTGGTAGTCGCTGCACCAAGTCACTCCATGTTTGCATAAAGTTCTTTTTGCAACTTTATCACATCACTGGACACGCCCACATCTAGTTGCCAAAGATCGCTGTCACTCATGTCGCAGGAAGACGGCAGCTCTCAGTGAAAATGAAAATTGCTGTGGGTCACTGTATGTGTGAACGAAGCATAAGACTAATAATTAGGAGGTTTATGTTGAAAATAAAAATGTGTTGTTATTTAACAAAAGGAAAAAAAAACACCTAAGGAGGTTGTTTACCATATCTACCATTTATGGGAGGTTTCTATAAGAGTTTTCCACAACAGAAAAGGTTTCTTTTCTGGGTCAGAGCATCTTCAAAACCGCAGGTCTTATTGCTGGGGTACAGAAATTCATGGCAATCTGTTATTCCCTAATGGTTTAACCTCTTTCAGCAGGCAAACATTATTAATTTGAAGAGCATGACAAAGAGTTCAAGTTCCCCAGATTTCCCCAGATCTCAATCATATCGAGGCTCTGGAGTGCTGGACAAGCCAGTCTGATCCACAGAGGCTCCAGCTTGCAACTTACAGGACATAAAACATCTGTAAAAAAGTCTTGGTGCCAGATACCACAGCACACCTTTAGAGGTCCATGCCTCGACGAGCCAGAGCTGTTTTGGTGGCACAAGGTGCACCTGCACAATATTAAGCAGAAAATGTCTGAAGAAAATCTGAAGAAAATGATGCAAACCTTTGATTATCTATCTATCGATATATTTGATGTTATCTTCATTGAGCACTATTTCCTGGTTGCTGTAGATCCAGAGCCTGGAGCCTGGTGCATACACCCAGGATGGCAGGCCAGTCCATCACAGGACACCATGTGCACACTGTCACACATTAATTCACACCTAGGGGCAATTTTGTACAGCCAATCTACCTACTGGCATGTTTTTGGGAAAAACTCACTCAGACACATGGGAAAATGTGTGAAACTCTACATGGACAGTAACCTGAGCTCTGGACCAGATCAGGGACCCTGGAGCTCTGAATCCAATACGCTACCTGAAAACACTGAGCATGAGGTGGAAATACACCTTGGGTGGGACACCTGTCCATCACATGACATTATGCATACACAGTCACACACTCATTCACACCTGGGGCAAATTATCCTAGCCAATACACATACTGGTCAGTTCTTCAGATCTATGCCAGCAACCCCTTCTAGTCCAGTGCATCTTTGATAAATTTGTATTTAGATTTGAAATTTAAAAAATCATTATTTACAATTACCTGTGTTTGGTGTTGAAAAATCCAGTGTGACAACCCACTTACCCACTAATGGGGCAAAACTGCCACAAGTCTTAATTTAACTTAAGCCTGAATGACCTACTACACACTTACACTATACACTGTATACTCTACCATCAAGTCTATGCATTTTAGAAGGGTTAAAAAATAATTCACATAATCTGAGCAAATTTGCAGTAAAAGATCTCTTGTCCACCTGAGTTTCGTCCATCTTGAAATGTTTTCCTCATCCAGCGTCAGCACCTGGTAGCTCTTGATGCTCTTCCGCTGGGTAAACAAAGCTGTAAGTGTTGAGTGCATGAAGTGTCCAACATTTCACACTTTTTGAGTTAAATAAGTGCATCATCCACTGTTTGAAGTGCACTCAAACAGAACACACGACTCACGCTATCGCTGCTACAAAATGCCGTAGAACAGTGCATAAGTATGCAAAATGGACTGAAAAAATATACGAAGATTATAATAAATACGAAATATGTTCCTGTGATTTCATTCTTTCATTTGTAAAGCTATTTATTCTATTGTAATTCATCAGGCTCAAAAGATCTGTGTATAAATAAGAACAGTCACATTTCTGGCATATGCCATGACTGAGGGTTAAGGGCCCTAACTGAGGGTTAAGGGCCCTAACTGAGGGTTAAGGGCCTTGCTCAAGGGCCCAGCAGTGGCAGCTTGGTGGTCCTGGAATTCAAAGTCACAACCTTCAGATCATTTGGCCAACACCTTAACCACTAAGCAACAACTTCCTGATTAGATGATTCGAATAATGTGTCATTTGGAGCACAGTTGGTTAGGTGCAAATATTAAAGTACAGTATTTCATTTGTTAGAATCTATTAAATGTTTTTAATAGATTCATTAGTGTTACAGAGCCGGTCAGTGATTCAGTGACCACCCAAAGTGTGCATGCATGATTGAGGAAGCAGCCATGCGTTTAAGCATTAAGCTGTATATATAAAAAGAATAGAAAATTTTGACACAGAAAGCCTTCAGGAAAATTGTATCATAGGTACATTGTGTGTGTGTGTGTGTGTGAGTGCAGAATTATATGCACGTTTCTGCGAGCTCAGCCGCTCTGATTCAGCATAAGCCTTGTCAGAATAGAGCCTGTAGCAATGCGGTTTTTAAGAATAACTGCACTCTAACCCAGGTGTCAACTGCCAGGTCTTGCCGCAGTGCACAATTACCGGCGAGTTGTCCTAATGATGCAGTTGACCCTGCGACGTGTTTCCTCCCCCATTAACCTGTCAATTAGGCCTCACCTCTGAGCCTGTGCCGTTGTACTCAGGCCATGTGTGTTGAAGGGGAGGAGTGCTCTTCTGTTCACTAGTTCACTAGGGGAAGCCTTGACTATGATGGAGGCCCACTTCACCATTCTCCCCCGATCTGTCCTCTTCTTGCCTGGCTCAGATTGTTCTAACAAGCTCTGACACACAGCATTGGGCCCAGGCATAGGCCTGCGGGCACTGTGTGTGTGTGTGTGTGTGTGGGTGTGTGTGTGTGTGAGGGGGAGGGGAGGAGGGGTCAGATCGGTGCTCATTGATAATCAGGTCTTATCCCTAGAGCAGCGGTCAAACAGTACATGGCGCATCTTTCCCTGCATCGCTAATCCGTCCTACATGGCCCGGTGCAGGTGTCAGGCGCTTACGGCTTCCTGGTAATGCATGTCAAAAAATGGGAGTCCAAGAGGTATACAAACACACACACACACACACACATAGACACATTCCATTTACGTTCCCCTCAAACACACACACACTTATCTCTTTCTCTCTGATCCTGTCTCTTGTGTGATATTTAATTGGTTTATCTATTTGCAAAAGTGCCATTGCATTTTGAACAGTGTGCACTCTTGCGTATGGCCTGATTTCTGTCTGTCAGATCCCCATCAGACACTATTTATAATGGACCCCATTAATAGTTTGTTTTTTAATCCTTTTTTTGTTTGCCTTTTTATGCTGTTTTCTTTGTTGGGCTAATTGGCAAAATATCAAAGGCCCCTGAAACCTCAGAATTCAATTATAACCCTGACAGGATAAAATCACAAATGCAGAACCTGATTCTAGTCATGTTGGCAGAATATTATATACCTGAATATATATATATATATATATATATACAATTCCATATTATAAAAAACATTCCATGCTTATGATGTTTTCTAAAGTGCCATTCAAATATGTACCACACACACACAGAGAGAGAGAGAGAGAGAGAGAGAGAGAGAGAAAGAAAAGGTGTGATCAAGGCTGCACCCTGGATGTTCAGTAAGGAACAGGGGCTGCACTCCCAAAGGCTTGAGCAAATCTGGATGTATGTTTTGAATTATTGATGCAACGTAGACTATGCATAATGCAAAATACATGGGCTGGGGAGACTGGGGCAAACACCACACAGGCTTGCAGTGCATCTTGGGCAAGACAGCCAGCAGCTTCCACCAGTTAAGTGCGTTCTACAGGCAAGAGCTGCTGCAGGGCAAAGAGTACTGCTGAGGATTCACTCCCATTATAAATCCATAATCCATTATAAATCCATAACACCTGTAATGTTAGCTACAAGACCATGTTGTAGTCAGTTGGAGTGGTTGTAGAAGCCTATAGATTCCACTTCTTACATTCTTTTGTTACATTTTTACTAAATGAAAAGCAATAACCCTGTCTATATATATATTTATTTATTTCCTTTTATAGGGATTCTTTCACTTAAACGTAATGAGACGAATAGGTGTGTAAACTATCTGTGTAAACAATAATTAGGCATCTGTTAGAAAAAAAAGTGATCATGTTTTCAAAACAAACAATATTTAAACATATCAATATTTGCTTTGACCATCAGTTGTCTTGAATCCAGGAGTCTTTCAGTCTTTCAGCCAAACCAGCGTTCATTCGCTGAAGGTTTCTATAAAACTGTCATGCAGTTTTACAGAAAATATTTCATAGCTCGGTTGTTTCAGGAATCGTGCAGGACCTGCCACAGTTGTTTTGCAGACTCTCACTTGCCTCCTTCCAGGGTTGCCAGCAAAATCTCTCGGTAACATTTCTAGTTCAACTCCTCAGGAACTGCACGAATGACAAGAAGCTAACACAAATAATTTGGGGATTGGAAGAAAGAAATGTGGTTTTCTTCTCTCTTTTTTTTTAACCTTTGCATGGGAAATGAAAGTTCACCATGCTGTGTATGCATTTCAGATTCACAGTATCTGCAGGATGGTATGTATTTTATCCAATCCATAATCCTGCTTTCCATCTCTCAACCTTTTCTGTATTGTACAACAGAAGTTATTCTGTACACGACTTTCATTTTTCCTTTGGGAGCAGAAAGTTTGCAGAAAGTGATCAGATTTAATTCCAGTTATTTGCTTCAATAAGCAGGTTTTTGACAATTATGGACTATTTTTGAGGGAAAAAAGGCTGATATAAGACTTTTATTTTAAGCAGCCGAAAAATGTACTTGCTTTGTCCACCCAGAGCCATATGTACCAAAACTTTCCCATATTGGAATAAAAATAGCACCACTTGGAGGTGGCTTTGGACTGCTGCTGCGCTCTTCTATTCCTTATTGCACATTCAATTGCTTCAGTTTTTTCCAAACTATAATGAATTCAGAAATGATGCTCATGCTCTTACTTATAAGTTGCTCAAAAGCTCCTGGTTACAAAATTCCACTTTACTATATAGTTATAAAAAGGAAATGATTTCTTATCACAATCACACTCTCTAGTGTCACCCAGATAAGGATGAGGTTCCTTTTTGAGTCGGGTTCCTCTCCAGCTTTCTTCATCATGTCATCTCAGGGAGTTTTCCCTCATTGCTGTGGCCTCTGGCTTGCTCATAAGAGATCGATATAAAATAAAACTTTAGGATTTTTAGATTTCTGTAATGCTGCTTTGTGACAAAGTCCATTGTTAAAAATAAATCTGAATTTAATTATATTGAAAAGAATACACATTTGAAGCATTGTCAGTTTTAGTCTCAGACTTTTGGACCCTGGATATAAAGCCATGTTACGACTGGGTAGAAAGTTACAGCAGAGAAGAAAGGCAGCAGATCGTATTTCAGACTGTTATTTCTCTGAGTCACTGGCTATCCACATGCAGACGTTAATATTACCGCTTGAGAACTGTCTCTGAACATTGGTTTGACCTCCACGTATAAGTCTACACATCCCAACACTAACAATGAGACATGAGACATGAGGAATCTCACGAGATGTCAATGAGCTGCAACAGAAAAAACCCATCTCTGTTGGCCCTACACCTTTAAATAACACTCATTTAATCATCCCAGGAACCTCAAACTTTCTTCAGCCAGGTACCTCCTCCACCTCCAGTGTGAAAGAAAAATGGACATTTTTTAAGAGATTAATGCAGTGACTAAAAACAGGCACATCAGGCTTTAATCTGCTCGATGCATTACAGCTTTTTATTTCTAAACTTTCCACCCATGGATACAGGTTATACAAGTGTTATACATTCAAAATGTCGTAAAATTGCAGCTTGGCAGCTCAGATTGGCATTGTTCATACTTGTTTTTTAAAAAATATGTAACAATTAGATTAAGTCAATTCATTTCTGCTCAATTATTAACTTAACTCTTAAAAAATATCCTTAGAAGTAGATCACAGGGTTAACAGGTTTCTTTGTTCAAGCTGTGATATTTAAGTAGTTCACAGTGATAGTCTTAATAGACTTAGTAGACGCAATAGAAAATAGATAGTCTTTGTAATAATAATAGCACACACACATCATCATCATCATCATCATAGGCATTATGCTGAAAAAAGTAGCCAAAGATTTTCTTCTTGTTACTGAAATTAAGGTTTGGAGGTTCAGATTAGATTTAAGTGTATATATTAGATGTGTGTGTGTGTGTGTGTGTGTGTGTTTAAGCCTAATAGAAAACATCAGTAGAGTACGAAAGTGAAGAAAATTCTATTTGCTAATAAAACAAAGAAAGAAAATTTCCATTTCCATGTCTTCCACTGGGCCTCACAGGTTTGTGAGACAACGCTAGTACACAGTGACATAAAGCCACAACCTTATTTGGGACAAAATGTAATAAAAAAGACGATGTCTTCGGGGAAAAACAAGCCGTCTTGGTCAATAGATTTTAGTGTCAAGCGAGTGTCCCGTTTCGGTTGGCAGAACGCATTGCTGCGGAATACAATTTTCACTTCTGGACCCCTACATGCGTGAATCCCCCGGATAGTTTGGTGAAGTGGAAAGAGAGGATGGTGAGTTCTGTGGAGCTGCTAAAGTGCTTTCATGCAGACAAAACTCTGACAGGAGTCTTTCTCCCACCTCCACCCAGGCACCTGACCATGTGACATGTGGCCTCCTGGATTCAACGCTCGCATCACTTCACTGGAATGGACCAGAACAGTATGCGAGAACTTTTAGCTACTTGCAGAACGAAGCCTTTGGGTTTCATCAAACATGTCCAGTCATCTCCTGGACCCTCGAAGCTAATTAGGAGAACAGATTGTGCAAAAAAAGCAACAGAATCTGCTTCTCCACTCGGTTTGATGTGCTTCCTTTAATCCATCGAGTGTTATTACAGTGGGAGGATATCATAAGACCTTTTCAACAGATAGCAGGGAGTTGAGAAAGTTACAAAAACAAAAGCAGAACCTTAAGAACGTGTCAGTTGCCTAAGAACACAAATCACGTGCATGGGTGTGTGGGGGGGGTTTTTTTGGTGTGGGAAAACTTTGCGATGGCTTTGTGGGTTAAAAGCAGTTGCGTGCTATAAACTGTAGGAATTACATAAACATAAATATTCCTAGTTAGAAGCTGGTCATGTGAGGTGTGCAGACTGGAGGGAACTGCTGTACACACCCTGAGACCTTTCATCCTGTGATTGTCCCCTTAGGCAGATAAATGTCTTGGCAGAAGTAGTTCATTCCGGAACAAAGCTGAGAAATGCAATTTACACAACTATGTCACAAGCTGTTTCGGGTATATAACATCGAGATGCCATTATTGTTAATTACATAACATCTGGCAGGTAGTTTACTTCTGCATAATGTTAACCTGTAAAGCTAATAAATATATGTAGGGCCTGGAGTTTAAACAATTCATTCTGGATTATCTGATACTTATACACGTATACACCGATCAGGCATAACATTACGACCACCTGCCTAATATTGTATTGGTCCCCCTTTTGCTGCCAAAACAGCCCTGACCCATAGAGGCATGGACTCCACTAGATCCCTGAGGGTGTGCTGTGGCACCAGGAAGTTAGCAGCAGATCCTTTAAGTCCTGTAAATTGCGAGGTGGGGCTTCCATGGATCGGACTTGTTTGTCCAGAACATCCCACAGATGCTCGATTGGACTGAGATCTGGGGAATTTGGAGGCCAAGTCAACACCTCAAACTCGTTGTTGTGCTCATCAAACCATCCCTGAACCATTTTTGCTTTGTGGCACGGCACATTATCCTGCTGAACGAGGAAATACCATTTCCATGAAAGAGTGTACATGGTCAGCAACAGTGCTTAGGTGGGTGGTACATGTCAAAATAACATCCACATGGATGGCAGGACCCAAGGATACCCAGCAGAACATTGCCCAGAGCATGAGGCTGCTTTTAGTTTTTACACCCCAAAATTGTGTTATACTCTCCAGGAGAATATCAAAGACTCTCCCATCACTTCAAACATACTTGTTTTTAAAAAGGCCTTGTCTTGTGTTACCACTTTATTATTTTTTTTCTTTCTGAAAAGCATGTTGTGCTAAAGACATGTATGAAAAGTGCTATATAAATAAAATAATAAAATAAAAGAATGCATGTTAAATGACATTTATTTATAACAATTTTTCTCAATTAGATTCCTAAAGACAAATTCATCTCTAGGAAAGAAAAAAAAAATGACACCAAACAAATTTTCTAACAGCATTCATATGAGATTTCTTTGGGTTCTACATTTATTATAAACTGATTTCAAATATTTGGCAAGTGTGTAAATTTATGTAACTGTTTTTCATTAAAAGTTCACGTTCACGTTCAGCTGATGAACTAACTAAAATTTATGCAGCTACAGCACGGCTAGAGAATCCTAAACGTGTTGCTTTGATGAATTCGACTCATGCTTGATGTCTCCAAGAGCTTCAGATAAAACACAGAGTGTATCCACAATATCTTTTTCCACTCATCCATACAGTATGGGCCTTTACTCCCCACTGAGCTCCAGCTCCGCCTGCAGATTCCTCCAGCGGCTGTGACAGTCTTGCTGACTTAAAGCAGATGTCCGCATTATCTGTACGCTCTCACTTTATGTCTCCTCTATACTTAGCATAAAGGATATTTGTCTCCTAGTGTTTTTTATGTGTTTGACTCTGATCACCCTTGGATTTCAGCCTGTCTAATGAATGCCTAAGGCCCCTTCAAAGGCATCAGAAGGAAGCAAGTCTGTACAATAATTCTGCTGCCAAACCGCTCCATTTGGAAGCTTTCCAAGAAGAGTTTTCCCACAATGGCTGAGGCTGCAGCCAAAATACTTTTTTTTCCCCATTTAACTCCGTTTGTCTAGTGTTAGGGTGATGATAATCTCCTGCCTACAGCAGATGTAGTGTAATTACTAGAGACTGCACAGGGACATTGCCCTACTTCAGCTAAAAGACATACACTCCAAACAGATGTTTTGAATCAGCTGCAGAAAGGCAGCGAATGGTTTTTAGTCTTTTTTTGGAAATCATATCAATGACTCGGGTTGTCCTTGAACTTTTCTGCAGTAATGGTGTTAGGTATCTTATCTGTTTGTATTTTAGTGGGTGGGGGGAAAAAAAAGCCTCTCTAAATTCTTTCATTTTGAATACTTCAGTGGCACGGCATACAGGCAAACATTTTATTATCTGTTGAGTGCACTCGTTCACAGACCTCACCACAATTTCATCAAACAGCATTTTACAGATTGGCAAAATGAACAAGTGTGGCCCTCTTTCACTTAGTAAACATGCCAATGTAATGCTGTCTGCTTCTATTGGAAGTAATCAGTTAAATTGGAAATGAGTTCCTCTTTCGAACACGCTCATTCCATTATGAGTGCCTTTCCTAAAAAAAATCAATACCACTGTAAACGCAGAAGGATGTGGCATGAATACGGTGATAGTATTCAGTGGCATAAAGTATCTCTTGGGGTAAAGAGTTAGAACAATGTTAAAAGGCAACCTAAGAACTCGGCTAAATGTGGCAATCAATATAAAGCTGTACAAACCTAGAGGGGGAAAGAGCCGGAGGATTGGGGAGAGAAGAGGGACGTGACCTAACTGTTATATGGGGCCAGAGCTCTTCATTTGATACACCATTTTCCCTCAAGCTCTCATGCAAAGTAGGGGTGATTATATGATGTTCACCAATTGCATTACAAAGCATCGCCTGGCAAAAGTTCTCACCCTGCTAAGTATGTATGAAAACATTTCTTCTTTCAGTTCAGAAAGTTGAATTTTTTAGACTTTCCAGCTTTGTACAGTGGACAAGATAAGCAGGCATAGTCCCATTCATTTATTTCATTTATTTCCTCAAATCATTTAATATATATAATATATAATATATTATATAATATAATATATTAATAATTTATTAATATTAATAATTATATATATATATGTATATACGGTGCATGAAGACCACTTCTGGCTGGACTTCTCTGGACAGTACATGGGTGTACCTGGGTTCCACATGTTTCCGCCAGTTCTTTGATGGCACTACTGTGGAAGGCATTAAGTTTCCTTGCATTAAGTTTCCTTGGCCGACCACTGCGTCCATAATCCTCAACACTGGCCAGTTCTTTGTGCTTCTTCGCAATAGCTTGAACAGCACATGTTGAAACCCCAGACTGCTTTGAGATCTTCACCTGGGAGAGACCTTGCTGATGCAGAAGAACTACCTCGTGTGTTGTTGTTGTGCTTAGTCTTGCCATGGCATATGACCTAGCAGAGTTTGTTTTAAGCTCTAGCACAACTGTTTCAGTTTCAGTTAATGACTGGGTTTCAATCTACATATGAAATTGCTAATCATTAGCACCTGCTTGGTATAACTGGTTAATCAGACACCTGATTCTGATCCTACAAAATCCCTGACTTTGTGCATTTGTAAAAAGTGTGCAAGATTCCAAAGGGTCATCAGACCAAATACTGATCTGATTTAGATTTATTTTCTGTTTGCTCACTTTATATTTTGTAAATTGCTAACTGATTAGACTACTATGCTTCCTACACACATGTGTTGGAAACTCCAAAGCAACCACACCGGACATTTGCACATTTTGCACATTACAGGACTGTGGCACACAATAAGCAATACATAAATGGACATCTGCACATTTGCACATTTCAGGACTGTGCACACAATACAAAAACATAACATACATGTTGCACAGCCTGCTCCCATTTACACACAAAGAGGACTTGCGCACATCTGCACTTTAAAGATGGACAGTATCACTGCTTCTCAACATCTCATCACCATACTCCACTTCACGACCACCCCGTACTGCTGCTATCTGCACCTTGAACATTATTGCACACTACACACTATTCACTTTATATAGTTTTATATTTTGTATAATACAGTTGTACATTTTACACGTCCTTATATATATTCTATTTTATATGTATATACTCTATATACACATATACCCTACCCTACTTTATTGATATTATATTTTATTTATATATATTATTATATTTTATTCTATTTTTATTCTATTTAATTTTTATTTACATACTGTGAACTTGTTGTTTTCATATTTTATATTTCGTATTTTTATATTTTATATTTTTATCCTTGTCCTTTTTTTTTGTTCTTATTCCTTTTCTTTTCTCCTTTTTCAATGGTTCAATACAAACAGTCGTGTAAGCATTTCACTGCATATCATACTGTGTACGATTATGTATGACAAATAAAATTTGAATTTGAATTTGATATATATATATATATATATATATATATATATATATATATATATATATATATATATATATATATATATATATATATATATGAAAGCATCCTTACTTTACAGCATGTCTTCACACCTAAGAGGAATATAATCCTTAAATTAAATATATCTGTATATATTTATATATATATTATGGCCTGGTGCAGAAAACAGTTTGCAAACAATCAATCAGAAAAAATTGAAATCAGTTTTAAACCTGTTCCTATTGGTTTATTTTCTATATGAAATTACTTTACCATATCTAGGACTCTTTACAGACATTTGTTCTACCTAAGCTGAAAGCACACCCTTTCCCATCCGTGCTGTCTGGCAGGCAGCTAAGTGCTGGACGAGACAGCACTTACAGTAGGTAAATAATAAATTAAGTAACCTGAGCATCTGAAAGGTTTTACGGCTTCGTAAATATTCTGACCTGTAGACATGTGGCAGGAAAACATGACACAATTAGAGACAGAGTATGAGAGAGACATGCATTAGTCCCTCTCTCACTCTCCAAACATCTAAACACAGGTAGAGTCTAAGAAAACAACGTAAACTTCCTGATTAATATAGCCAAGTCTTATCCAAGTTACCGGTCAGTCAGAGTTTTAGTTCCCTTACAGAAAAATCACCTACATTTTAAATGATCTTATGTTTTCCCAAGTGATCATGTGATCATATTGTACATTATGGGATGATTTCGGCACACAAGCTCTGAAATTGCGACGTGAATTTAATGTGACTTCCAAGAAGTTTGTTGTGAAAATGCAGTAAATTTATCATGTGAAAGAAATCGTATTAAAACAAGCAACTGAAATGTGTTCCCTTAAGAAGATCATAATTACTGCTGGGAACTGGGAAATTGCAATCTCCTACTTCCCACATCGGAGTTCAGAAGTCAAAACTAAATTCAATAAACACAAAAAAAAAAAAAAAAATTCTGATTTGTTTGCTTAGAAATAAATTTATTCTTTATATTAAAAATCAACATTTAATATAAATTATCCCCCAATATTTAGTGATTTTTTAAAAACTAAACAGAATTTCGATATTCCACATAAAAACCATAAATCACACTGTTACTTTGACATAATGGAGCGAGAACTCTCAATAAACTATATATAATGCTTTCAGACTAGAAGTTACAAGTTGGAGATCCAATTAAGCAAATCTTTCCCACTAGTTCCCAGTTCTCACTTGATCGTGAACACAGCACTCACATCCCAATGATGCCCCATTCATCTGTGGTTAGGTGTCCAAAAGTACAAAGCTGGCCATTCTCTGTGGGTGGGAGGGGTGTCTTTACTCACCCCCCTGTCAATCATAGCAACACTTTGGGCATCTGTAAGGTTGTGTATGTGGAAGATGGTAGATAACACCTGGGAGTGTATTAAGCTTCATTCACACATACAGTGATTTTATCTCTGGAGACCCAGTCGCTGTATTATGCAGTCATGAGTAGGCTTTCCTACTACTGGTTGCCATGGTAATAATGTCAGTAGGTAGGGCAACTAGCATCCCAAATCAAATAAATAGATCAATAAATCAGTTTTAAACCAGGTCTTATTGGTTTATTTTCTGTCTAAAATTACTTTACAACTTTTCTTGATGCTAAAATGAAACATTCTGGAAAGAGATTTTATATAATATATATATTTTAAATATATTTGCATAAAGTAAAACTGTTACCAATTTTCTCGTGTCGCTGAACACACCCACATCTAGTCATCATACGTCACAGTGGCTCAAGTCAAGTCAAGTCTCTCTTTGAAAATGAATGATCTCCGGTCGATTTGTTGCTGCGAGCCTCTGTATGTGTGAACACAGAATTGTGTTGCCCTGTGATGTAATATGAGCAGCAGTTTGAAGAGACGTGGTGACAGGCTTCATGTGTCTCCGAGGGTTTCACTCTCCCTGGTTGGTAGCTGTTGTGTGATATGACAGAGTTACTGTAGCTAGCAGGTGTGAATTGTCAAATGACCAAAATGGGCGAAAAGGGGGTTTTAAAAAAATGAGTGAACAAGTAACCATGTCAATCATGTGATTGTTCTTATATGAACTTCATGTGACCTTTCTCTGATGGATTCGCTGTAACCTCACTGATGATGTGCATGAACATATTTTATCACCTGACACAGTAGAAAGCACCTGAGGCAGCATAATATTCTCACTTCATAAAAAATAAACCTTTAAAATGGTTTAATAACTCTGAATGTACATGATTTCTGCATTCAATAAAAGAGTAATATCAGAATCAACAGTGTACCCTGATCATTTCCTCCTTTCCTTATAATATTATAAAAGGACCAGGGGGAATTTGCTTGATAAGGTCTCAGTCTATTAGACTTCTGGTTTGGGGTAAAACATCCAGGGTTATGACCCTATTGGATTTGCCTCCCTCAGGTGTGTATTGATGTGATTTTGAATAAGAGGTGATCTGTCTAGGGGTTTCTCGTGTCGTTATTAAAGCTAAAGCCTGCGCCTCACTAGGCTTTTAATGATGTTTTTGCCTTTGGTGAAACTCTAGGGGATGAGGAAACAAGACAGTGGATCTGTCAAACAAATGCCCCCTAGAAGGAATAAATGCTTATGCATTTATATCTATCCTCACTGTATTAGCATTCAAGAGGGAGCAATGGGAAAATTAGCCGTACCAAATGGTGATGGCCGACATTTCAATATAGTAGGATTAGGTTTTCATCTTTATTGTTTCATTTATCAGTGCCTGTTGGTTTCTCTGCCTTGAGGATAGTGGCAAATTTGTTTTCATACAAGCCACGCAATGTGAAACATGCAATGCAAAATGTATAAGGAATCCTGTGGAGTGTGTGTGTGTGTGTGTGTTAAAAAGTGATGTACTTTTTAACGTTTCTGGCACTAACACATTCTGTATAAGATGCATGAACCTCAAAATTAAACAAACATTGTTCCTCCACCTAGATGTGTGTGTATTTTAGTAGTTTACCTTCCACCATCTGTTGTCTCAGTAACAAGGATGTTCTTCCCTTGTGCTTGGTATTCATGGATTTGCCCCGTTATTGATCTGGGTTCAAATTTCCTTGCTCTCCTAGCTATTTCTGACAGGATGTGATGTGTCCAAGTATTCCACAGGTCACTCCTCAATGATCCACAGCCATCTCACTGCTGCCTCTTTGATGTTCACGCTGGTCTTCCTGGTGTATAGTCTTAGGATGCCAAATAGTCAGAGAGTCCAGCAGCCTGCCTCAATGGGCACACACTGTGTATCAATCCCTGCCTCTGGCATTCACCCACCATGTCTTCATACTTGGCCTTTGTCCTCTCATTCTGCTTTCCCAGGGAAGGGTTAGTTTGGAATGCTGGTGGTCCTGATTCACATTTGGATCATACCTGGGCCTCAGTGTGGAGGATTGAAACCTGTTTCCTAAATAAAATACACTCCTAAAATATCAGTGCAAGTCACTGATGCTACAATATACAGTGGAGTCCAGATGACTGAATTTTTATTTATTTAAAAATTGAAAATAAACTAAAGATTTAACTTTTTTTTTTGCACAAAATGTGTCCATTCCAGGTTGAGTGCACACTGTCATTTAACCAAAAAGGATTTCAAAAATAAGAAAAGAAAAGAATGCAAAATAGAAGCATTTTTCAGTATGGTTTCATACTTGATCATTGTATACAGAACACTTGTATTCACCCCCTTGGATTGTTCCACACTTTGTAGTGTTACAATCTGCAACTAAAATGCACTTTATTAAGCTTTTTCTTTATCATTTCATACATTTCAGTGAATTTATATAGTGACACAAATGTGCTTAAACAAAAAAAATCCAACGTTTGATAGTTGCAAATTGCATATTCACACCTCAGTGAGTTCAGTGCTTAGTAGAGCACACTTGGCTGGAAATACTGCTACACATCTTCTGGAATAGGTCTCTATCTCTCTTTACACATCTGGATGCTGATATCTTCACCCACTTTTATTGGCTCCATCTGAGAGGATGGAGATCATGGGTGTACAGCAATTTTCAATCTTCACACAGATTCTCAATCAGACTGAACTCTGTTCTTTAGATGGGTCATCTGTACACATTCAGGTGCTTGGCTTTGACAGTATGATTAGAGCTGTTATTCTGAAAAAGTGTAAATCTCTGCCCAGGTCATACGTTAGTGCTCATCATCTTTATTCTTAAGTAATTATGGGAACTATATTGATTTTAAACTCACTTCAATATAATCTAATTTTTTTTTTTTTTGTCACATACACAAGCATAGACCGTACAACAAGCAGGGAAATGGTTTGTCGACTGTTAAAAATAAAATAAAAATTTAAGAAAGAAAGAATCAAAAAGACTAAGAATAGAATTACAAAAAAAAAAAATATTTATCAATACAGGTAGCATAACTCTAAATACATATAGATAATATATAATATATAGAAAAAATAAAATTATGAAATCAAATAAAATGTATTATTTTGTGTAGATTTATATTTCAGCATATATAATCCCAATTAACTTCCCTTTTTGCCCCCCCCCCCCCAATTCCCCCCTTTGGCTGCTCTCCATAGGGGTCGCCGCAGCAAATCATTGATCCACTTATGTGATTTGGCACAGGTTGATTTGGCCAGATTCCCTTCCTGACTCAACTCTACTAAATTTATTCAGGTTTGTGACCGACACTAAGAGTCAACAGTCTAGTGCTGGGGTCAGTTCCATGGCCAGGATTTGAACCCAGGCCATGGTGGTGAAAGCACTGAAGCCTGACCACTATTCCTCCAGGGATTCCTTCAGTTCCAGGTTGTAACACTGCAACAGCTCATAGGGGTATATACTAGGTATGTGTACGTAAGTACGTAAGCATGCATACACAGCATGTTTTTTTTCCTACAGAGGAGCTAGAGGACGTGGTCTAGTTTATCTGTGGAAGACGCTATTAATATTCCAGATCTGCATTGATAAGCTGCCCTTATTAAGCTTGTAATGAAGATATAAATGTGTTATGTGATTTTGAAGCTGAAACTATATAAATGCAAATTCAGCTTGGGCTTGCTGGGCTTCTCGGAGGCCCCCGAACGGTGCTCTTTTAGTGAGACTGCCTGTCGCGTGAAGATACATAAACAATTTCACTGACCAAATTGATTCCCTCTTATTTCTTTCCCTTTTCTTTTCTAATCATTCCGCTTGTGCTGTACACAGGCCGCTTGAGCATTACTCAAATGATTCTGTCAGTGTGTATGCTTTTTAGATTCGGACTGGCCTTGAATCGCGGCGACAGATGAGCAGAGATGAGCCCCGTTTTTCCCGTGTGTTAAGCAAGCTGGCTGAATTGTAAAGGGAAATTACTACAGAAAATGTGATCCTACAGCATCAGCAAATTTCATCTGGCCATTTAAAGGCCTGCTTTCTATTTGTGCAATACAAATTCACAAGCCACATTATCTGAATAATGCTTTACCAATGAAACAAGAGGATATGAGAGCGTGTAGTTGTGGTCTGTGATGGAGAAGAATTCGCTTTCTTCTAGGTTTTTGCCACCAGACATTGCAACAATAGCAGTAACGACTTCCTTTCACTGTCTCGTGTTTTATATGCAGTACGAAGCTCAGGCTGAAGCAGTGAAAGAAATTCACTGTGGCATCTGTTTTACAGGAGGATGAAAAAGGCCTTCGTTCTGCATCTGTCTGAAGCCGGCGTAGTGGCTCCTTTGGTGGTGGCTCACTGAGGTGCGGTGCGTTTTTAATGGGCCCTGACGCCCATTATCCACAAGTCTCAGGTGTGATTGCTGTTAATTTCGTTTAACACACTAGCTCTGTTTATTCTGCTCCTGTAGCTGGAAAATTGATTTCCCTGCTTTGCGTTGTTCATTATTCACCAGCCAACGAGCCTAAATAATGCAGAAATAAAACATGAAACACTTGTGAGTTTTAATTAGCTTTTGCTTTTCTTATTTCCCCCATGCAAAGTGGCAAAAGAGACCAAAAGCCTGAAGGGGAATAGAGAGGGAAACAGAATGCTAGAGCTCATAGATAGAAATCAATATACAGTTCATACAGTTGGTCAATTATATTCAGCTAGTGATTGTGGTCACATGGTTAAGGATTCTTTCCTAACTGGATCAGACTGTAGTTGCAGTGCCGGTGTAGTCTCTGGTGCCTGAGATAGCATGAAACTATTTTTATTAGCTACTTATGACAATCCAAATGAGATCAAAGTAAGTCTATATGATTGTAAACATTTCTCCATGTTCTACATGAATGGTTTGACTGCTGGTCCATTTAAGCAATAATAAAAAAAAAAATAAAAAAAAATGTACCCAGAATTAATGCCCCATACCATCAAACTGACTCGTGTTTACTGTTATAAAGCCTATATTCATGTGTATTAAACATTGTATATGCATGTATAATAGCAGGTGGCTGCAGAGTCCTGGGTTTGATCCTGGGCTTGGTTTATTGTCTGTGTGGAGTTTTGCATGTGCGTTTCCACTGCGTTCTCTGGTTTCTTTCCACCTCCCAAAAATAGCCCAGTAAATTGCCTCTTGGTGTAAATGTATGTGTGTTTGTGTGTGTGTGTGTTGGTGGGGGGGGGGATAGAGATGAATAATGAATGACTCTGTACAGGAGATTTAATTGCAGTTCTTCTTATTATCATTCTTATTATTTATATTATTACTGATGACCAGAAAACATACTTTTAAATGATTCTAAAGACAAAAAGACGTACAGCGTATATTCTGGACAGTTTATATACATAGAAAATGTCCATATATGAACTTTTTTATGTGCATACAGTACATCATTCCTCGTCTGCTTGGTGTTGGTGTCTCATCTTGGCCTTGCATTACATTTAGGCAGCATTCAGGCAGGATAGGTCTGTGGATTCATCCGTTTCCTTTGCCAGCTCTGTTCCTGTTAAATTGCCATGCTCAGCATTAACGCAGGACTCCCCTGGAAGAAAATAATCTGTCTGGTGCATGCATGCCTGGTGTGCCACTGTATTTATAATGTATCCAGTGCCCAAGGGCATTCTGAGTTTGGAAAACAGAATAGATCCAAATACACAAATTGTCAGTGCTTAAAGGATCAACGATTTGTGAGACCATTAAAATGTAGGATATTATCATCTAGATGGCGGTGAATCCTTTCTCTTTTACATAACGTGACATTAAAACTTGAGCGAGCTCCATTAAAAACGTTGCATATTTTTCCGTGACTTATTTCTTGTCAACACTGGCTACTGTATATTAACAGCAGTAACTCTATACAGAATTTATGGGGATGTGCTGTTGGCGCCATTTTTTTTTTTTAAAAGCAGCAGAGTCACAGCATCCTTCAGTGCTGCTAATGGACCTCATCCTCATTTCCCAAGCTTGTACAATCTCTAAGAAAGAGCTGCTCTGTCAAATTAGGCTGTGCAATTTGAGACACTGACAAAGCTCTGGAAATATAGTCATTGTGGCCTACCACACCAAATGTATGACTGGATTTGATAGCCTGTGGAAATCAAATCAGTAATGCTCTTTAATAATACATTGAAGTAATTTAGAGGTATCGGTATTTTCCAGGGTGGCTTCAGGAAGCTGTGAAATCCTGTTAACTCGAACATTTTTGGTGGGTGAGAGCAGGAGACTGTGTCGTAGACATAATTGGGAACATGTTTCCATCTCTCCTTTCTCCAGAACCTGATCTTCAACACAGCTGTACTTTATAAACTCCCAGCAATACCACAAATAGCATAAATTTCACAATTGTAGCACTGAGACATTGTTACTTGTAAGCATAATGTGCTGTGCGTGAGCTTTCATGATTTAAGCTGGCTCTGTCATCGAAACTGCTTAAATTGTGTTCGAGTGCAAGAACAGAAAGCAACTTTGGAAGCCATTTGAATGCCTTAGTGTATGCTGCCACCTGCTGGCTGGAATACAAATAGCAGCTACTTTTTCCAATACTCAATACTCTTACTAATTTTATTTTTAATTTTGCAAAGTCTTTTGCTTGCACTAAACCATCCAGTATGAGTGGAACATTATTCCCACTGCAAACAGTATCATTATCTTAGCAAAATATTTGACTCTTCATTTTAGACTGTTGCTTCAGAGTTAATGAGAGTATCATAGTAGAACGTCTCACGACTATGAGTCAGAACAGTTTTAATTAATTTTACATCCTACCAACAATGCAATTTCCAATCATAGGCATCCAAGAGTAAACAAATATTGTGATTGTGATAATCCCTGATGCATTTAAAGGCTGTTAAAGGAGAAGTTCACCTCCAGAACCAAAATTTGCAAATAATTTACTCATCCCCTTGTCATCCAAGATATTCATGTCTTTCTTTCTTCAGTCGTAAAGAAATAATGTTTTTTGAGGAAAACATTTCAGGACTTTTTTCCTTATAGTGGACTTCAATGGTGCCCGCGAGTCTGAACTTGCATTTTAAATGCAGCTTCAAAGGGCTCGAAACGATCCCAGCCGAGGAAGAAGGGTCTTATCTAGTGTAACGATCGTCACTTTCTTAGAAAAATTAAAAATTATATACATTTGAACCACAAAAGCTCATCTAGCACTAGCTCTGGGATGCGTGTCCACGACGCTACGTACAGTAACCCCCTGTATAAACAAAAATCCCCAAATGCTTTTTTTTGTTTTTACTGTTTAAGCGGTGAATGACCCTCCCACACTCTTTAAACACACACAGAAAACGTTTGCAAGCAGATAGCAAGATGAATTTTGGGTAAATTCGTAGAAATATCACATTTATAATGAGTACTGTATGTATGTATGTTCCTTGCCAGAACACTCGGGACAGTGGCACGCGAAAAACTGGGATGCTGGAGAATTCTGCTTCCCTTTCCCCAACTGCACACATAGCCAGCAGCCAATCACAAGCGTGATTAAATGAATGGGGCATTCCGATTGGTTAGACTTGTTCCTCCAGCTGTGCTGTATTTAGATTTTCAGCATCCCCGTACCGCGATTTCCTAAACAACGCTACACTGTACAGTATTTGATATAATATTAACTTTTTACTTTATTTTAATTAATGATTATATTTTGTAATTAATAACTATATTTTTATTACCTCATTTCAACATAAAAACAATTCACTATAAGGTTTGCGGATACCGCAAAAATCTGCAAAAAAATTTAGTTATGCTACAAATAAAAATCTGCGATATATACCGGGACCACGATATATAGACATATAACTTTGTGTAACTCCACACACGACAACTTCGGATCGGTCCTCCTTCTCCACACTAGTAAACACCAGGTCTGTAGGGGTGAGTAAATTATTTGTAAATTTTTGTACTGGAAGTGAACTTCTCCTTTAATGATGTCATGGTTATGTCAAAAATCCACATTCCCCATGAGCCCCAGTACATCACATGACCATGATCACCTCTTTCATGTTACATTGTTTTCGTGTGTTTCTTTGTCATCTTTTCGTTCTTGTGGTGTTCGTGTGCCGTAGTCTCACTTACAGTTTTCTGGCTTTTGCCTTGTTTCGTCTCTTTAGGATTTGGTTCTTATTTTCCCCTTGTTTTTTTTGGTTACCTGTCTACAGAAGTCCCAAGAGGACATGCATTATTATATTTTCTTTCTTTCTTGTTTTCTCGTTATCTCGACATAATAAGCTGTTATGTCCTGTCTGCACTTTAGTGAATAAATTACAATCCATGACTACAACCCATGACTAATGATAGTAATGATAAGATGAAAACATGTTTATTCAGCTAAAGATGGTGTACTTTGCCTCTGAAATTCTGAGAAATGTTCTGGTTTTAATTTGCACTTTAACAAGGCCAAAAACGGGAAAGAGAGGCTAGATGGTTTGATTAGCATAAATAGCAGACACTAGACTACTTTCTATTCACGTTTACTTTGAAGTTCATCTTTACATTTCCATGGTTGAGCCATCAGGACATTTTAACACAAAAACAGAGACAATGATGTACTATTGATTTATGAGGGGAAACAAGTTCAAGATGTTATGTTGTGCAGTAGGACAGGGGGTTTTGTTTAATACAGCACAAGTGTCCTTGTTTCACTAACAGTTCTTTGTACAGACTGTGATCAGGCTAAAGCAATGAGGAGTGACCAAATGTGAGCTACATCAGTATTAGTGTTGTTAAAAATATGTCATATTATCATTCAACACATCTTAATATGTTAAATTATAATTTAATCCCTGGAGAAAACCGCGAAAGAAAGAAAAACGAATCAGTGGTACCCAGCTACCCACCATCGAAAGCATTTACAAGAGATGCTTACAAGTCTGCAGAGGGCAAAAGGCATTATCAAAGACACCTTTCACCCTAATCATAGACTATTTACCCTACTCCCACCAGAAAGGCGCTCCTGGAGCTTCAGTGCCCACAAGAACTGACTAGGAATAGCTTCTTCCCTAAAGCTGTTTCCACACTGAGCAGCTGATCACACTGCATCTGTTTACTTTACTTACTTTTTTATCAATCAGACTTGGCCGCCCATGACCCTGTTGCCGATTCACCAATGTTCCTTCCTTGCACTACTTTGAATAGATACTGACCACTGCAGACCGGGAACACCCCACAAGAGTTGCCTGTAGTTTTGGAGATGCTCTGATCCAGTCATCTAGCCATCAAAATCTGGCCCTTGTCAGGGCTCACTCACTCAAATCCTTACGCTTGTCCATTTTTCCTGCTTCTAACACATCAACTCTGAGGACAAAATGTTCACTTGCTGCCTAATATATCCCACCCACTAACAGGTGCCATGATGAGGAGATAATCAGTCTTATTCACTTCACCTGTCACTGATCATAATGTTATGCCTGATCTGTGTATATATAAATTGAATCTATTCTAATCTAATCTAATCTATTTAAGGATCCTAGAGTAAGCCTAAAATGGCAGATTAAGAAAGCCTGCAACAACCAATTACCTACAAAACATTACTTTCTTACACTTTATTTTTTATTATTATTTCACACTTCCAAAGAAATCTCCTTCAGAGTAAGTGAAGTCTTTGTAAATCTTACTATTTAGCACTCTCAAATAGTGCAAATGCTGCGCTTTATTGCGGCAGAGAATCACACGGGGGGTCAGTACTGCTCTGAACTGAAGAAAAGGTGACAATCACAGGAGTTTCAAGCTCTTGAGTATGAGAATTAAGTCTTACGCAGGTATTGTTCTCTACAGACATTTTATTTTTCATTTTTTTCCCGATTTGTCTCTCTATTGATGATGAAAATCACTCAATATGTGGATATTGTATGCAGATTCATATTCTATCACCATTTAGGGTCACACAGATTCTCTACAGATGACATAATCTGTGGCAAAGCAAGATTTAGTCTTTAAAATGTGGCACAGACATATGAAGCCATATTTTCAAAAATGTTCACAAATGGCACAAGCTCAATAGATAAGATGTTAGACTACTGATCAAATCCCAGGTCCACCAAGCTGCCACTGCTGAGCAAGGCCCTTAACCCCCTTAACCGCTCAATTGCATAAAAAACCTGATAAAATGAAGGTTGCTTTTGATATAGGTGTCAGCTAAATGCCAACAAATGTAAATGTATGCCTGAGAAATCAGTTCCTTTACCCAAGGGTCCAACCGGGCTTTAGTCAAGTCAAGAAGCACATGTTATCATTTCAACCAATACAATACAAAACCATACAATAGTGCTGACCATGCAGCACAGACCAGTACACAATAAAGTGCAGTAATAAAAATGATAGAGATGCAACATAAATGTACCACATATGTACGAATCTTCTCTGTTCTGGCACCTAGGTGGTGCCATCAATGTGATTCCCATCAATATCAGAACAGTTACTGTCTTCAGTTGACAAGTACCTCTTCCTGAAATACTTTTCTTGTTTATTTAATTGCTATATTACCCCACAACATTTAGATTCATGGTATCCCTAGTCTGCAACCTAGCAAACCAGTATCAATATATTCATGGATAGAGACTTCAAAGCACTTTTGTGTGTCGTTCTGGATAAGGGCATCTGCCAAATACTGTAAACGTAAACATAAATTATATTTAGCAGTAGATACGGTGTAGGTGGTCCATACAGCATTTTGTTTTTGTGACTGAAAGCATAAAATGTGCATTCAGAGTGCAATGACGGATATTGAAGGTTCCTTTATGGTACTCACTAAAGGATGCAAACATAAGCGAGCAGAAATGTTTATTGCTATAGTTTATCATCAACATGTCTTTCCCAAACATGGCATCTTACACGAAATCCTCATTATATCTGCATCCTCCATTGGTAACGTACCTACTCCCGATCCCACTGTTTTGCCTGAGGGTCAGAGGCACTAAGCAATATCAGAACAAGTTATGATTAGTTTATGTACATCCACACTGACAGATATTTCAAGATGGTTAGAAACTAAAGCTCTTCCTTAAAAAATAGATGATACGCTTTGTTTCAACTCAAGTTTGATCTCAAGATTACTTTTTTTGAAAACTTCAATTCAAGATCCCAAACTTGGTTGTCATGACATTTGGAGTTAAATAGAAGTATATATAATATAAGTTTACATAACTTCATGTTGTACCATGCATAAACCTTCAAATATACAACATTAGACACTTGCTTGCATACAACCAGCATATTGACAGAGTATATGCATATTTACAAGAGTGTCTGACCCTTTGTAATCATCCCATTTGTTAAGATATACATCTAATTTCAAGGTGTTCCAGGTCTAATGTTCTACAATGGCTTCACAGTGGGTGAGTCTGGGACTGTAGATGGTTAGTGAGCATGGAGAGCCCTTCAGTAATGTCAACAACAAGTGGAGTGTGTTCTGTTCAGTCAGAATGAGACTATCAGCTACACCACTGCATTGTCTCTTCACTGTGTCATCTATAAGAGCATCAGTGCTGGGAAGGCGTACATTTTAGCCAGAAAAACTGCAAAGCATCCTGGTCCAAAGGCTCTATCTCTGCCCTGATGGTCAGTCACACTGGGCAAAAAAAAATCAACATCTGCTTTGCTGTAGATGTTTCTAAAGAACTGAACCACTGTCTTGTGGATTTGAAATCCATAGCTATAGGCTTGCTGTGAGATAATGGCTCTGATTATATCAGCCTCATACTTACACAGCTTTCAACGACAGGAAGTGTGCGTCAAGAGCGTTTCCAGAGCTCTTTTTGTCATTTCAGTATCACTTGGGATTTTATGAATAAAAAATAGCATCCTTAAGCAAAAATTCGGTAGTAAGCAGGAAGCGTTTTAATAAATAAATAAATAAAAATTATTAATTCTATAATTAAATTTATTAATTAATAATTTACATTAATAAAGAATTGGAAACCTTGTTACATTAGAACCTTCGTAAATAATACAGTAATACTACACCATTTACTGTCCTGTTGTAACATTTGATTGATTTGATCAATTGATTTGATTTCTGGAAGCATTATAATTTATTTACTTGACTTGATTGATTATTTAGAGTAATAAACACTGTGTTTCTATGACCCCCATGTTACCGGGAGGGCGTGAAACACATCGGTTTGGTAGCAAACACATTCCAACAAAAAGTATTTTCTAATGAATGTCCATAATATAAATTACCTAGTAGCTTAATCACCACTGTGACCCTGACCAAGAATTTACTGCACTCAACGGCACGTTCTTGTTATTGTACACAGTCTTTATTTAAGCTTCAGCTTCCTAATAATCACATGAAAATAAAAAGCTCTGTATCTGTATCCATTTAGGATATCTGTTTAATTTGAATGGTGAATCATCTTTAGGATCTTGGTCAGCTGAACCCTGTTTTCTTGTGTCTGTGTTCAACAATTTCTCTGTCATGTTGCACTCCACAGTAGTGGTTAATGAGTAATATATAAATAGACACTCAGGTCTATTAAGTATCCGTAGAATTTGTAGTGTTTCTGTTTTTACCTAGAAAAACAAAAACAAAACCGTATTTTTTTCTCACAAAGCTTCAAAATACATCCTGATGCTCTAAGGACATGATAATGATGGACATCATTATTTAGGTCAGTGGCACTGCTTCCAGTGCCTGGATGTATAGCTGTACTCAAGAGTAGCCCTTTCTTCTCATTAAAACAAAACAGACAGTAACATAGAATTGCAGCAAGTTTTATTGTAGCTAATCTTTAAAGGATTTCTTTTTTAATTAGCCTACTTGCTGCAATATATTCATAGAATATTTCCAAAAACAGTTTTCTTTTACACAAAGTGTGAATGATGATCTCAAAGCCACTTCTGCTCTCTGAGACGCCCCGAGTGCTTGTTCGTAAGCGTCTAAAATCTGAAGGCGTTATCTTCTACCACTAAAATTCCATCTAAGAGTGAATACAGAGGTAAAAACAAACATCTCACACTAAAAGCCAATTGAATCCTGACTCATTTTATATTAGATTTGCAGCGATAAAATAATTCATTTACTGATTGAACCAGGTTCTATTATTCTATTCAGCAAACTAGCATTGTTATTTTATTTTTTTAACTTTCTCATTCTAAGAACTGTTATCATGGGATGTCATGAGAAATACAATTACTCACTATCACTTGAGACTGCGATAAAATATTGAAATAGGAATTGCTTTAATTTTTTTATTGCAATGTACGCAACATTGACTTTCTATGAACCCCTGTTTGGGAAACCCTGGTGACATCCCCAGTAATATTATTTCTCTTACCTCCTGTCATATCTAAATCATTGCGTGGGCTAAATCCTAATGCTCTATGGACATAAGGATGGTCATCATTATCTAGGTCAGTGTCACTGCTTACATCTCTTAATTACAGTGCCTGGAAGTATTCTTACTCTAGTAAACTGTAGAGCTTTCTTGTTATTAAATAGAAATAGCCAATAACACAAAGCTGTAACGCACCTTTCCTTTTCACATTAAGTAAATTTTATTTTAATTAATCTTTCAAATGCACATCTGCACATCTTCATCTAGGTGAAGCAATAGGTCATATAATTTGCATTCTTGATGTTGGTTAGCTACTTTGATCTCAATATCACCTGATTTTATATCCATAACAAAATACACCTTATTTTGCTTGCATAGATTTAAAAATGCTCTATTAATGTGCATTAGTGAGGACCAGGAACTGTCTGTGGTGCTGAAATTGCCCAGTTCGAACAAATTCTTACTCCCCAGAAACATCTAACCTCAACTGTAAATCAGGATCCAGAAGTTTAAATGTAGACTGGGTGTTGTGGAGTGGTTGGATGCTTTATGTCTCAGGAGCTAGTTAGTTATAATCTCTCTCTCTCTCTATCTCTTTTGTTCTCTCTCTCACTCGAGCTACACGTGCTACTCCCAAGCGCTTCATGTTGAGTTCCCAGGGCGACCACCTCTTTTCTCCGGATCTGTCTAATCCACCCTGATGCCCTACCTCTGGTTGGAGTTTTGTCGCTTAGTGCTCACTGCTGCTGGAGATGGGTCCGTGTGGACAGCCTGGAGACCCCTGAGACTGCTGTGGAAAGAACCACTTTGAGATATGGCACTGATTTTGAACTGCTGTTGTGGCGGTCAGTTTTGCACTCAGGTCTCTATCACTGAACAAGGCTTCAGCACAAAGGAATTAGTGTTATATTAATAGATCATTAATATTTTGGTGTCACACAAGTGAGGTGTCTTCTGCATATCACCCCCGGGAGTTTTTCCCCTTTTTTTTAAAAAAAAAATTAAATTAATTTTTAAATGAAACTTTTATTCTATATTTTCATATTTCTGTTGCTTTGAAACAATGTCTATTGTTAAAGGTGCTATAAAAATAACATTTAATTGATTTGAACCCAATGTAAAGTCTACACACCCTTGTACAATGGCCAAGTTTTTATTATAAAATAAAACATAGATAATGCCAATTTCTTTCCACCCTCAAATAAAAAAAATCACTTAAGAGAAAACCAAATAGAACCTTTTGTTTGCATAAGTTTGCATAACCTTCATTAATGAAATTATTTTCATTGACCCCAAATAAAGATCAGCTGTTTCTTTATATATATTTTTTTTTTCACATCTTCTTGGTTTCATCAGATTGCTTAAGCCATAGTTCACAAAGAGGTTACAAAGCATGCATAGTATCTCAGGGATACAAAGAATATTAGAAATCACATCTACTATGAAACAATGTATAGTCTATTAACTCATGGAAAATGGAGCTCCATAACAATAACAATATAAAGAACAGGACGTCCCTCCTACATACAATACATACAAAAGAACAAGACAAAAACTTACCAAGGAGACTTCCAAGAGACCAACAGCAACATTAAGGAGCTGCAGCACATCTGACAAATACTGATTACTCTCCGCATGTGACTTATTTCTCGATTTCTACATCTCTCATTTTAACAAGGGTGTAAATTATTTATTGTATAATAATAATCTATTGTAGTTTAATGTCATCATATTGTTTACTGACATCTTATGTAACCAATATTAACTTGTTTATAGTAAATAGCAAGTCTGTAAAGGCTATTTATCCCACTGGTTACATTGACAGTTTCTATCACAGATCACTTTTCACATAGACAGACAGACAGATGCACAGACAGACAGACAGACAGACAGACAGACAGATAGACAGATAGACAGATAGATAGATAGATAGATAGATAGATAGATAGATAGATAGATAGATAGATAGATAGATAGATAGATTTTCATATTTATATATTTTTCACACATTTTCTTCCCTTTCCCACTTGTACATTTCATTTTATTTTTTATTTCATAAAAAAGTGTTTCAATTATGTAATAATCATGCCAGTAAAGCATTTCATGTCATTCTGTATGGTTGTGTAGGTGATAAATAAAATTTAAACTTGGCATTGAATTGAATTTGGAAATCTAAATACCTTGTATTTGACTTACATTCAGTCTAATGTGTGTGTGCAATATGAGAATTTTGTTTTCAAATCCTGGAACTGCATTTGATTTTTTTTAATCCATGAACATATGTTCTATGTGCCACAAATATTTTTAAACTAAGGATAAAAAAGTAATATATATATCGTGTACATATACAGATGCACCCTTAATGGTCCAACTACAGCGGCAAGTAGAAGCACAGGTGTATAGGTGTATCTTTATTTCTAAGAGTGCACCATCAATAGTACATTAAGAGGCAATCCTCAGTCCTGGGCTCTTAGTCAGAATCCATAATTAATTTTAGTTGGACTGTGATTGCAACACTGCTGCCTCCCTCATCGGTAGCAGTGGATTGGTGGAAAGCCCAGGTTTCGCTAACAGACTCCCCTCCACCCTCATCCCTCCCTCCCTCCATCCCTCCCCTATCCTCCATCCCTCCCTCCTTTTCTCTCTTTGCGTTGTCACAGCACCCTGGCTGCCACCTCCCCAACCCAAGCGACAACGGTGAAGATAAACACATCCACTCGATACACACTCCTGCATCTGCACCATGTTCTTTCTCGCAGGTAGAATACATTTATACTCCTATCAGCTTGACGCGTAATTTCGGCGCGATCGTCCCAAAATAAACGCTTATCGCGTAACCAGACGCGCGCTCATCGCAATCCAGTGCCTGTGTTGATCACTGAACGGATGGATTATCTCAAGTCTGACTTTCTGTGTTGGATTTGAGAGGTACGGGATCCAGAGAAGCCAGATGGGATTGTTTACAGCACCAACGCGAGGCCCGGTGGAGGATGAAACACGGGCTCTGAATGTGCCCATATAAGCTGCTCCGATCATCACTGCAACGAGCAGCGCAACGCATTTCCCCGTGATTCAGTCTCCGAGTGATGCGGTAGTATTTTTGGGTCGTCTGAATCTGTTTAGCTTTGGTGTATATATCCCATGCGGTAGCCATAGCAATGGTTTGCTTGGGCTGAAGCTGAATGGGCGCACTCTGCTGGAAATGGAAAGCTTTAACCCATTTTAGATCACTGAGGTTCATTGTTAAACATAGACTTTGGAGGAACATCACATGTCATTAAGTGGTCTCCAGATGCGATGAGGCTTCCCCTGATCTGTAGGGCCCATCTCTGCTAGAGGAAAACACTGAGGTTCTGGAGATACAACAATGCCGAGCTCTCGCCTCAACGCCGGCTCCGTGGACTACTGGGTGGACGGATCACGTCGAGATGTTTCATTGGAGGAGTTTTACACCGTGGGTCCAGAACTGGGAAGGCAAGTATAGTGGATTCTGATCCATCATCCATACCCCCCTTTACACCCCCTCACACACAGTCCCATTACTGTGATGATGGTGTGCATCAATGTCTCCTAAGTCTCTAATAAAAACAAAAACCTTTCTGTAAATGAAATCATTTAATGTAGATGAATTTTGTTAGAGTTTAATGCTGCAGTGTGTGTGTGTGTGTGTGTGTTCCTTCAACACTGGGTTTCTGCTGTGGTCTTAGTAAAGATGTCTGGTCCTAGTATAATAGCTGTAATTGGGTCATGTGAGATGGCATCATTATCTCAGCATGTAGACATTTATGATTCCAAATTGTTGCAATTGTCACTTTGGTTAGTGGTCCAGGATATTTTGCACAGACTTTTTTTTTGGCGTTGCTATCAAAGCCAGATGTTGTTGGATGTTGAACAAATTACATTACAGTGATATTAAGGGCAGTCTGTGGTTTAAGAAGAAAAACAGAAATAGATGGCTGGATTAAGAGGAAGAGGAGGAGGAGGTTGAAGAGGGGTAAAATCAGGTAATGTGGCCCAGGTCTCTGCATTCATACAGGATGAACTCTGACCCCAGACACCTGATTCACACACACACACACACACCCTTATGATGGTGAAGTTAATGCTTTGTTCTCTGTGCCTAATGACATTTAAGATCGGTTTTCTTAAAGCCTGAGGTGCCGATGTGTTTAATCACAAGTCAGCAGATGGAGTGGTGCTCAGGCTCCCTCTGTGTTCAGCCTTGTGATCTCAAGCAGCCATCCACTGACAATTAAGTGTTAACGATTTCACAGGACCATAGAAAGCCCTCCAGCACCTTCAATCACATACCAGGTGATCTGTGAATTCCAGTTTCCTTTTGTCAAGAAAAACACTGCTTGATGTGTTGAATCTAATCTAAGGTACTGGATAAATCATTGGAACTGATATGGGATGAGATAGATAGATAGATAGATAGATAGATAGATAGATAGATAGATAGATAGATAGATAGATAGATAGATAGATAGATAGATAGATAGATAGATAGATAGATAGATAGATAGATAGATAGATTCATCATCATATATGTACATTATAAACTGGACAATTATCTAAAAATACTAAATACTAGCTAGTGTTTGGCTCAGTACAGCCACAGGGTCTCTGGTTTGATCCTGACCTTGGTTTCCTTTTTGTTGTCTGATTTCTTTCTACTACCCTAGAAATGGATTGTCAGCATATAAGCTGTAATCTAGTGTGTGTGTGTGTGTGTATGGTGCCCTGCAATAGTATTTCATCCCATCCATGGTGCATTCCCACCTCCCACAAAGAAAACTCCAGATCCAATATGAAGCAAGAAGAACGAATAAACGGATGTATAAAAATATTGCGCTGCTGCTGTGCTTCTTTTTGCGTCTCTACATGTCTTCTGAGAGAGTTTCAGATCTTAGAAGTAGGGCACCAGTTTGGAAGAAGGACACTCACAGCTTGAGCAGGATCGGGCTGGACAGCTGTATGATGACTCAAATCGAAGCTCTTACTCGGTGGCATGACATCAAATGCAATACCCCACTGATACCTCATCATTTACACATTTGTGCTACCCCAGTTTCTGAGATTATGAATTGCATCTCCATCTTGGCTGCAGCTCTGAGTATTGTCTATTTAGCATTGATGACTTCATTGATTTTTCCTTTGGGTTTTCTCTAGGGGGGCCACATCAGTTGTGTATCGCTGTGAAGAGAAGCAAACAGAGAAGCCCTATGCAGCTAAGGTTTTGAAGAAGACTGTAAGTCAGCTTGCTGATTTAGTAGAAACCTAGCTGTTGTTTATAAACCCGGCTACAATTTTGTTTAACATTGTCTTATTGTTGCAGATTGACAAGAAAATTGTGAGAACAGAAATCGGGGTTCTACTACGTCTTTCCCATCCGAACATTGTAAGAAATGTGGTATTTTTCTTTTCTGCTATAAGAGTCAGTGAAAAGATTTATTGTCTATACAGCACATGCATGTCTGAATAAGATTAAGTTACATGATTTTATTTGTACACCAATAATAACTTTTTTTTGCTTGCACATACAACATAATTTGCAGCATCATTTCTCTCTCTCTCTCTCTCTCTCTCTCCCTCTTTCTCTCTCTCTCTCTCTCTCTCTCTCTCTGTGGTTTACAGATTCGCCTGAAAGAGATCTTCGAGACTAAAACAGAGATCTCTCTAATCCTAGAGCTCGTCACCGGCGGGGAACTTTTTGACAGGTGTGCTTTCAGTGAGAGTCTATTTTAAAACCTGGACTTTATTAAAAAACATTAAAGGAAACAGCATATGCATTTGCCAGGGGATTGATGACTTCAAAGCATAAAGACATAGAAGCAAAGGCAAAGGTCTTTTATCCCATTAACAGTTCAGAGAATTCTCTTGATAGGGTAAATTTGTTTTCTGTTTAAATGCACTAAAGCAAAGGTTTGTTAGTCTTGCAGTGGTTAAAAATTCTCTGCACACTGGGTTCACCTGGATGGATGGTTTGTTTGAGCGTTCTTGTTTATTTCAAAGTAGGCAGAAGAACAGCAAAAACTCAACAGGTTTAAAATGATATAACAGGAAATAAAAAGCATGCGCTTTTAAATTAGTGGTGTAACGCAATGCCACTATTTGTATCTGTATCCGTTTAGTGCTTTGAATAGCTGTATCTGGACTTGGATTTAAACCCAAAGAGGGCGTGGTCTAAACAATGAAAAACACCGTGGAAAAAAACCCAGAGGTAGAAATGCTAGCACTGTCTGGCTTTGACAGTTCCTCAACCTCAGCTACCTCACCCAAGTTAGTCTCAATTAGAGATGTTCACGATTCCCAAAATATAAACAATGTGGTATGTTAATTTAAAGCCCTGAACAGACAGTTACTAAGGATAAAATAAATGAACACTGTATGTTTATGTTTAATATATGAAATATGGGCTGTCATATGTGACCACTCGCTCATGCCTGGATAAATATCACACACATCATGTAAAAATTATTTTGCATCCTGAGGGATTCCCTATGGTGGCAGAGAAGTGCAAAATAAAATAGCAAATCCTGTATAGTTTGCGAATGGAATTCTTACCCCTGATTGGACGAGACATCTGTCACTCAAGATATACAAGCAGTAGGAAATTGTGTATCTAACTTTATTTCTTGTACATGTTTGGAGTTCTGAGTTTACTTTAAACCCTAATTTTCGAATCTAAGAAATCTAAGAAAATAACAAAAATCGATATTTATATTGATATAAAAATAACACGGAGAAAATGGAATTCATTCAATGCTATTCTGAGGAAGGACATTTACATGCCATGATTTTGGATATACTGATAGCATATTGTGGCATAAAGCTTAGTCTGGGACGTCCAAAAACGCATCTGAAGAACGCAGGTATGTTTCCAGATTAAATGATGTAAGGAATGCTATAAGAGCAGAGCTGCCTTCATATACACACCAACCCACTTACTGTTGCCGCAGCCTGCTGGACTTTCTGTACATCTTGAGTGACAGATGTCTCGTCTAATCAGCGGTAAGAATTCCATTCGCAAACTATACCTGTCTTTTCCGGTTTGTTGGAATTGCTATTTTGTTGTTTATTTTGATTTTTTGCACTTCTCGGCCACCGTAGAGTCCAGTGCTGATGCACAACTCCAGATAATTCATCCAGATATACGTACCTTTCCTACAAGCTTTCAAAAAATATTGTGCACTTTAGTAATGTATATATATATATATATATATATATGCTCACATTCCTATTTAAATTTGTTTGGTATATGATCATATAATACACTCAACTTTTTTTAAGTGACTTACGGCTGAATTATTCAAGATCATGCAATGGCCGCAGGCACGAAAACATTGTGAAACAGTTTGTGTCTCTTCAGTCTCATTAGCTGAGTGTGTTTCTTTATTGTCAGGATTGTGGAGAGAGGCTACTACAGTGAACGAGATGCTGCTCATGTAATCAAGCAGATCCTGGAGGCAGTGGCGGTAAGGCCCATGTTTAGTGTGTACTTTCATTTTATCCGATTTTTTTCATATTATCATATTTTAAAGGGGATTGTCATATCAACAAAAATGAATACATGCTGTGCATAATTTAATGAAATACAGCATTAGATATAAAGATGAATATTGTTATTAAAAGAAATGTTATGTATATGATAATTAGCCATGGATCATTACTGGTCAACTATGAATATCTGTGCAAAAAGGAGACGAAAGCATCCTTTATCCTTCCATGTCATCTATTTTACACGTCTCAGCTGTACTTCTCACACCCTGCTAGACACACAGATGGTGTCAGAAGCAAACTTTTTTTCCCATGGAATGCCCTGAGAGCTAAATACACTTTATAGCCATGTTGAGACATGTTTTGATGGAGATCTGTGAGCAGTAATTGGATCCTATTAAAGCCAGTGTAACAGACACTTGATGTGCGAATTGATTCCAGACTATAAGAATGCAATTTGATTTCCGTAGCCATCTGTTCAGGTGTCTTTGTTGTGATGGTTATTCACATAATACCTGCATTATACTGAGAAACGATTAAGGTAAAATTGGATATTGAGAAACAACAAAAATGGGACAAATGTGGAGGTGTTTATGCTTCAAAACTTTTACCGTATACTTTACTTCATCATGATTAAACCTTACAAGCGGCACAATGGCGGCTTTTTATGACAGGAGAATGGTATCAATAAATCAATTTTATTGAAGCAAGTCTCTTATAAGATTAGTCAAGACACGGTTGGGTTTCTGTATGTAGAATATCGTAAAACCTGGTGTTTAGCTGCTGGTGAGTAGGGTGATGGGAAATTTAGGGGTGCAAGACATATGATGGGGAAACACTTTTCTATAATAATATTGGTAGAAGAGATAAAAATGACAACACAAATAGAGATTTTATTCTAGTACTATATAATTATAATTTTTAAACCTAGCAGGGTAGGAAGGAAAGTAAGAAAGAAAAAGAAGGAAGAAAGGAAGGAAGGAAAGAAAGAAAGAAAGACATACAGCAAAATCCTAAAGCCCTTAGTGTCTACATTTATATGAACCATTAACCATTACTGTGGATCAAAAATTCTATCCGATGCTGAACACAGGTGTCCCCAAAACAGGTGCAAATTCCATTTTTGTCATCTGCTTAACTGAGCATAAAAGAAAAATAGTCCATGTTTACTTAATAAAATCCTTATCTGTGCCGTATACAAGAAGCCAAAAAGTTCTATTAAGTTACTGTTTATTATCCTTTGCATTTATACTAACCTTTATACTATGTGCCCTTCATATTAAATCATTATAAAACTTCAGTCCTGGAGGAGCAGAAGACACAGCATTGGACAGGATTCTTTCTTGCTGTACTTTAGTAATGTGTAAGGGCAAGAGAATGACTAACTGTGCTTGAGTCTTGTGGAGTCTTCAGTGCTATGAACTTTTAAAGAAAGTTATACACTGTTGTACATTATTTACTGTCCAGCCTCACCCAAATGAGGATGAGGTCCTCAGATCCTTTCTGAGCCTGGTTCCTCTCATGCTTTCTTTCTCATATCATCTCAGGGAGTTTTATCTCACCACTGTTGACTCAGGCTTGCTCATTAGGGATAAATAGTAACTTTAAACTCTATAATATTTTCTATGTTTCAATCTGTAAAGCTGTAGACAATGACAATGCCCATTGTTAAAAGCAATATACAAATAAATAGAATTGAATTAGAAATGAGAACAAGCTCACTGTTTTGCTCAATTTAAGAGAAAGAGGCATCTAATAATCGAAGCCAAATAATCGAAGAATGTTTATAGAAGACGTGAATGCTTAAAGAAGGGTTGAAAAAAAGATGCCTTTAAAAACAACTTTTTGGCTTCTTGTATACGGCATAGATAAGGTTTTATTAAGTAAACAAGGACCATTTTTCTTTTATGCTCAGTTAAGCAGATGACTAAAATGGAATTTGCACCTGTTTTGGGGACACCATGTAGATGTAAAGATTAATATTAATGAATGATGTTTGCTTGGGATGAGACTAGAGGGATTTTACTATTATTCGGTGTGAAACCGGCTGCAGGAGGTTGTGTTGTCGTTCAGAAGTGATAGTTAGAGTGAGTGCTTGGGCATGGTACCTTGCAAAATGTGAAATAATCCTCTCACAGGGAAAAAAAAATTCACTGCCATTTCCCCCTGTCCATTTTAATCTCCTGAGCGGGATGAAACTGTGCTGCCTGATATGTGACAGCTTGGGAGCAGGGTGCATGCCAAAGTCAGTGAAACAGCTCGGCGGTGGCCATATGCATGTTTTATTTAGCGTAAAAACATTGCTCACAGCTGTAATCATTCTCACTTTATGCAAGATTCTGCAGTTTTGCATCATATTATGTATTGTGGTGAATGGCTAATGCAGTGTTTGCTGAGTTTACAGACACTACGGCATATATAACGATGCAACATGTCGCTTGCAGGTTGTAAGAGAATGTAAGAGCATTTCTAAACGACACGTAGTCCCCGGGAAGTAGATTCATTTATTCTGAAGTTATCGAGAACACCAAGTGTTGTATCTCACTGACTCATTTTTAACCTTCTCACTCAGGGTGCGATGAAAGCATGACGATAATCTAGCATGTCACATTAACACCCTGTCATTTTCTGAGACTGCCATCAGAGCTTTTATGAGTGACTTTATACTGTATGTACTGTATGTTGTTATGTACCGACATCCGAGTGTCAGATTTAGGTTGCTGATTTGGATGATGTGATCGAGACGTATGAATAACATTGGGTTTTTTTTTCACCTAGCATGATTTCCATCAGTATTTTAAGACTGTGTTAAAGAAGTGACATCTGTTCTTCGCCTTCGCACACCAACTTAATTAACACAGCTCTTGGCATGGCATGAGTCATACCAGCACTTTAGCTTAAGGCTCTTAGACACCCATGTGCCATTACTTAGATTTATTTGCAGCTCGAATGTTAGGAAAACTAGCAGGAAGAGAAATGGATCTAAAGGACTGGTAAAGGCACATCCATCATCTGTTCTAACAGTAATGGAGGTGCTGGAGGTGCTCTGGCTCTGAGTGGAGTGCAACAAATATTAGCACTGTGAATCTCAGGCTTTGTAAGCAGATGTGTAGGTGTGGTGTTGACCGGCTAAACGGTTGCGTTAACAAGATCCTGGGTTTCACTTCAACCTTAATCCGGACATCAATGGGTCAGGGCTGCTCACTAGATTATACACGTAGATACGCTCACGCTCGAACGCGCACCGTTCATGTAATAAGCATTAAGTAACTAATGAGTGAAATTGAAACAGCAAATCACCGATTAGTGCAAGAGCTCGGATTCAGAGCGGTTCAGCGTGGCCTAAAACGTGAAGGGAAAAAAAGCCCATCTGCTGCAGCTCTTTCAGACGATGGCAGGCATTTTCCATTTCAATTAATCTGGCCAGCTCATGGCCTGATTAAGTTAAATCCCATAGGTTCCACTAGAATTCTCCTTGCTCTCACTGCGCTCTCAGTCTATTCAAGGATTCAGACCTTCCAACATAATGAAGGATCATTCCGCAAAGGTGCTCATTAATCTGACACTGATACCACACATTTGCTATTTAATGTTATTGCAGGTTGCGATGCTGAAAGTTGTTCTTGTGAACAATTTGCAGGAATTATAATGAGCAGTCTTCTCCAAAAGCAGTAGAAAAGCTCCCCACTGTACCTGCACCTAGCTCTCACCAAAGATTACACACCTTTTCTATAATTGGCTTATGCAATTCATCTTTTCTTGCACTCTATAATAATATTTATTGTTTTGCTTTTATTTCAATTTTATTTGTATTGCGCTTTTAACAGTGGTCAATGTATGACGCAGCTTTACAGAACATAACAAATAATAAAAAATAAAAAAAAGTTCTAGATTAATATTAGACTTATATTTGAATTTATTCGTATTAATCCCTAATAAACAAGCCTAAGGCGACTGTGGTGAGGAAAAGCTCCCTGAGATGGAAAGAAGAAGAAACCTTGAGAGGACTCAAAAGGCAACCTCATCCTCAGTTGGGTGTCCTTGGAAAGTGTGATTATAAATTATAATAGACACCGGAGAGTGTTACAAATAATGTCCTTTCTACAGTCATATACAGTCCACTGGAGTTGTGTAACCAGAACATAAACAACATAAATGTGAAGTGTTTTTTCCCCCTTATATCAATACCATTTTTAAATAAAAAAATAAATAAATACATTTTTATTTATAAAAATGACATAACAGAGATTTTGTTTTGTAAATTTATAGTTGAGTTTAATGTTGTGGACCAGCTTTTCTTTTTGTAAATTAACTGTAAAAATTAAAAGTCAAGTTGTGTCAAGCAGATCTTTATCACCATCATAACCATCTACAGTGTGTGCTACACTGTGAGACGAAATTAGGTTTCTACCAAATCCAAGGTGCAAGATACATGTACGACATACACAGTGCTGATAGGAAATAAATAAAGTGCAACAGGAATATGAAGCAGGCGTTTTCGGGGTGAAACAGTGGGGGTGAGTACACAGAGGGCAGTAGAGCATAAATACTCCAAACACAAAGAACATTTAACATGACAGTAAGGCACTGAAGTAACTTTAAGGTCCATAGCTGCAACTAGAATTAAATTTCACAGTCTGACAGGAATAAAGTTTAACAGATTGTGCAGTACTGTAATGCGTCAGTTCAATAAAAGTGTCTTTAGTACCTTAGGTTCGGCCGTGGATATGTACATACAGATCAGTGTGTAGTACAAAATCAATCTGGAAATATTACATCCACCATGTTGGCATTGTCAACATCATAATAACCACTAAAACTACTTTTTTTCTATTTTAACCTTCGACGAGTTAACATTTTACTCAGGCGTTGTTAAACAAGTACGGTTTAACCACAAAGAACAGAGTTTAATAACATAAAGCTCTTTAAGAACCAACATATTGCCTTTCATTCAGCCCCATTCATTATCCTGTCACATTATGGAATAGCACAGTGTGCATTGGCTTCAAACTGCACAATCTCTGCAGAAGCAGTAGGTCATCAGGTATTTCTCACATGCTGTTTTATAACATGACACAAGACACCAAAAAGTGTTAATGTTGGAAAACCTATAGTTATGGCTCAATTCCAAAGGGCTGATATTGAAGACTTTATCCAAAAATGCTACATCTCCTCATAGGAAACTTCATCGTATCAACAATTCACCAACAATTCAATTTGCGTTACCAAATTGTACTTAACTCTTTAACTAAACTCTTACACCATTCTAACCGTACATGAATAGCAGCTATTGAGTGATTATTTCTTTCAATGTACTATTGAAGTATTGAATTTTATTTCAATGTAGAATTGAATGTGCAATGATCTTTCTTTCTTTCTTTCTTTCTTCCTTCCTTCCTTTCTTCCTTCCTTCCTTACAGTACTTGCATGAAAATGGGGTCGTTCACAGGGACCTCAAACCAGAAAACCTGTTATATGCTGATCTGTCAATAGACGCTCCTCTCAAGATAGGTAACCAAATACAAATCCTAAGCTGTTTTTTATAAAAGGAGAATATTAACGAATAACTAAGAGGATAATATTAACTAACATGGTACAGCACCTGTAAATTTACATATGTGGGGGATGTGGTAGCTTAGGAGCTAGGTCCACTTAGCTGCCACTGCTGGGCCTCTGAGCAAGGCCCTTAACCCTCAATTGCTCAGTTGTATGAAATGTGATAAATTGTAAGTCACTCTGAATAAGGCTGTCTACCAAACGTTGTAAATATAGAAAGGAAATAGCAATGTGTGCAATGGTCATTTAACACAATGTATGATTTTTATCTGGCTCCATGTCTGTAATTTGTCCACAGCTGACTTTGGACTCTCCAAGATAATAGACGAGCAAGTTACGATGAAGACAGTGTGTGGTACTCCTGGCTATTGTGGTGAGCTTAAAAATGAAATGAAATATGGGATCAATAATCAATAGTATAATTAATTTCATGGGAAGGGTGTGGACATATAATAGAGTGCCACATGTAACAGTTCTTCAATGATCATTTCATATTGATGATTTTGCTTTAAAATAAATATATGATAGTTACACTGAAAATAAATGTTAAAACGTTCAGGAAGTAAGTGGCTAGTAGGGTTCATGCAGAAAAATAGGAAATCCTGGTTATTTGTGTCTCACAGGATTGCAGCTGGTAGTCAATCCATTTCATTTGTTTTTTAGTAACGTCATGTGTAGTTGCTCAGTGCTACTAGTTTTTTTATGTTTTACTTAATAAAACACTGTATCAGTCATTCAGAATAACACATTCTGTTAGAAAACAGATTGGGTAGTAGGTGTATTTCCTGTTTATCCTCTCATCTTCCATCAGCTCCTGAAATTCTCAGAGGCAACGCTTACGGCCCTGAGGTAGACATGTGGTCCGTGGGAGTGATCCTGTATATACTGTGAGTAAACAACTAAACAAGCTCTGTGAATAAACACGTTACACCATATCCACCTGCAGCTCCGCCGTTGGCGTAAAGTGACATTCACGCTAAATCTGCTACATTTTTTTCTCCCTCACTTTACTCCCCCAGGCTATGTGGGTTCGAACCGTTTTTCGATCCGAGAGGAGACCAGTACATGTACAGCCGCATCCTCAACTGTGACTATGAGTTTGTCTCCCCCTGGTGGGATGAGGTCTCCCTCAATGCAAAGGATCTGGTGAGGGCCAGATTGCTTCCTATACCTTATGAATGTGTTGTTGTTTATTAATAAATGAAACATTTTACGATTTAAATCTATCTATCTATCTATCTATCTATCTATCTATCTATCTATCTATCTATCTATCTATCTATCTATATCATCCCATATCAGTTCCAATGATTTATCCAGTACCTTAGATTAGATTCAACACATATCCACACCTCTGAGTGCTTTCAGTGGTTTCTTCTGGGTACTCCGGTTTCATCCGCCAGGCTGGTTGTAAGCTGAATGGCATCTGTAAATTGTCTGTGTGATTGTGCCCTGCATTGGATTGGCACCCTTCAGACCCTGAGCCCCCTGGGATAGACTCCAATCTCCCCACAACCCTGTGTAGGATAAGTGGTACAGAAAATGGATGGATGGATGGATGGATTATAAATGCAGTAATAGACTGAAGTGGACAACAGATTACCACCAAGAATGATACTAAACAGTATGAGAAGAGAGGACAGTAAATGGCAAACACAGAATCAGCAGCAGCAAGTTAATAAATAAAGAACCCTAACACTACACAGTAAGCTGTACAGTTTTATGTCACACAGTTTCATAGCAATCTAAAAAGACTGTTTTTTTTGTTTTGTTTTTCACACACACAGGTCAGTAAGCTTATAGTTCTGGACCCTCATAAGCGTCTGAGCGTGCAGCAGGCTCTGGAGCATCCATGGGTGCTTGGCAAAGCAGCACGCTTCTCCCACATGGACACCACGCAGAGGAAACTGCAGGAGTTTAATGCTCGCCGCAAACTGAAGGTTAGATATAACTCAACAGATTATTTTCTGCATGCAGGTTAGTATTGATACTTTTTCGGATGGTAACTTTAGAGATAATAATCAAAATCATTATGAATTGAATTAGTAAATAGAAAAAGCTCTAGCAGTTCAGGTTCTATCTTAGTGACTCGCTGGACATTCAAAAGGCTTTACCTGTCAACTACTCGGTTATGAGTTCACATCGGTCACATCTTACAAATGACTAAAGAAAAACCTCAGTTTGATGCTGTTGATGGATTGTTTAGATGAATTCCAGATAATTCACTGCAAACAAATGTGCATAATCTATCTAGTCAGATATTAAGATTATTATTTAAATGTGGGAAACAGTAACAGCTTGTGATCATTGACTTTTGTGAGTGAATGTAAGTGCACAGTGAACATAAAAAGGGTTAATATAATTAACCAGGCTTGCAAAGTTTCTGTAGCTTTCCTTCTTGATAAGGCACACACTTTTAAAAATTTTGGCACAGGAAAAGGGAGACATATTTTTCTTGTTTGCCTCGCCCTTTACTGGGAAAACAAGGTTACCATGGTGAGCATGCATTTCTAATTTATATGGACTTTATTCACCCTGTAATTCATTTTCCCTCTCCCAGTCTTTGCAATATATTTCAGTATAAGCTACATAGACACACTCTACATCATAGACACACTATATTGACTTAGACTGTGCTCTTGTCTGCAGACAGATTAAATTAGACTAATCTGGCAACCCCATTAACCGTCCTGCTCGTCTCATGAGCATGGGTCAGCATGATTCTTGCCCTAATGGGCCTCTATTAGCGCTTGTTGCGGTTTACGTTTTTAACCAATAATTTAATAATGAGTATATACTCTATAACTCTATACTACATAACTAGCAGTAGGAGCGCTTCGTAGTGACTTCATAGTACACCGACTTAAAATCATAGAATCACTGAATGTAGCTTTAAAGGGGAAGTGAACTTTTTGCTGCACAACATCTAGATCAAATCAGTGGAAAATAAGCTTATATCTATAACCAAATCTTTGTTATTTAGTATTTAACTTCACAAATATGGAGTTATGTATGATGAGTAAGGTCTGAGTTGCAATGATTAAACTCATTTCATTCAAGTGACCAATGAAGACAGCTTATTACCATAGGAACGCAATAATAAATATAGCATTGAGGGCTGTTGTACAATCACAGTCACAGACCCATTTGGCTAAAACTCACCAAGCCAGCAAAGGCCAATGCAACTTCAGCTAAACTGTATTATCATGTGTCTAGATATGTCTTTAGTGATTTTTATTTTTATTTTTTTTTTACAATATTTTAGATTTCCTGAATAAAAAACAAACAGAGCACGTTTCCACCACCTTGATGTTGCTGGAATTCTCAAAGCCATCAGCTTTGCTTTCCCCATGAACATTTGGGATGTTTACACATCCATGAGCTCATTATATTAAGGCTTTGATAATCCTTCCAGAAGCACTAGCACAAAGTATATTGTGTTCATCATTACAAAAAAAAAAAATCTAGAATTTCTTTAAAAATTTGAAGTTTGCGTCCAAAAAAAGCTTTTCACGCTTTTGCTAAGTACATACATGCAGTGTGTATTTTCTGAGGAGACTTCTATGAAGATGTTTTGCAATTGTTTTATGGAATCTTTTTTTAAGTTTTTCCATTATTTGTTGGCATAGCAATTTGACTGTAAAGAATAAAGGGGTAAGTTAACCGGTATAGTTAAAATATGCAGCAAGATAGCGGGATTATCACACAAATTTATGAACATAAGGTGACTAAGAAGGGCCAGTTAGTCCTGAATGTCATCTGTTTCCTTCTGACCAAAGATTTAAACTCCCTTTGTACAAATCAAATAGATATAAGAATTCCTTATTACCTGCTGCAATAATGTCTTTAAATGACTTATTATAAATGTGTGCTCTGTTGCTGCTGTATGTGTATGTATACTGCTGTCTGTATAAAGAATTGCCTTTAAGGACAATAAAGTTAAGTAAGTACTGAATATTTAACCCTACACAATATCCTTTGTTTCTTTAGGCTGCCATGAAAGCTGTGGTAGCAACAAGCCGCATGCACGAGGGCTCGAGGCGTCGCACCGACAGCTGTGAGATCCCCAGCTCTGACAAGAACTCACGGCAATGCAGCTTGGCAAAAGATGCACCCATGGACACCCAGAGTGAATCTGTGAATCCTGTTGAAGAAGACATGGTAAAGACTGAGGAGAAGGAGGCATCACATGACCCAAGTTCCCCCATTCACGCCTCCCTGAGCCCCAAACCCTCCACTCTGACAGTGGGAACCATGCCCACCAGGCCACCCTTAAAGGCAGAGGGGCTGAGACAGACCACGGTCATGTCCATGGCTCCAGTGGTCCGGCCCAGGGTGCCAAAGAAAAGCTGCTCGGTGGATCCTGGGGTTAAGCATGAGCCCTTGCCGGTTCTCGCCAGCCCTCCCAGCCCTAAAAGCATGAGCAATGGCTTTGTTGAGACTGGAAACAGCACAGCAGAGTGTCAATGAGTGCTGGTGATCCAAAGGAATCCTGAATAATGTACAACCGATCAGAACCCATGAAGCTGCTCGGATAAGTGGTTATATGTCTTAAAATTATACCAGAGTCCAGTTTACTTGACTTACTACAACTAGACATTTGAAATGATCTGGAAAACCTCCATTAAAGACACAAACTGTGTTCAAGTAAACAGCATTGTTGTTGGAATGGCACGTCTGTGGGTAGATTGTAGCTGATACTGTAGAGAAAAGGCACAATATAATAATAATAATAATAATAATAATAATAATAATAATAACAGACAGGGGCCTAAAAAAGATGTTTCTTTACTCTTTCCTGTTTACAAATGAATTGATCTTTTGGCTTTAAAAAAAGTTAATTCTTTCTGAAAATGCAAACATTTCCCCTAATGCTATGAAACTAATAGAGTTAACTAATAGACAGTGTAACGAGCTTGTTCGCTTTGCATGCATGTACATGGAAGTGAATTTCGTATCTTGGGATTCATTTCTGTATTTTTTATAGAATGTGCAAACAAATTAAGAGACTAATGATCATGGTTATTTTCTTTTAACTAGCAGAGAGGTAAAAAGAATAAATGTGTTCGTGAAATTAATATTGTAAATGTATATCTTTTTTTTTTTTTTTGGATGATCGGACCTAAGATTTAAGGTTTATATTGTGTATATACTGTTTTAAAGTAGATATATAAATATTAAATTATCCTTACAATAATTTGCCCATCAAGGTTTTCGTAGCGGTCAAGAATAGCATCCTTTCCAATATTCAGCTGAATTCTGAGTATTTCTTTTCCTGAAGCATAATCATTTTTCTTTAAAGGAAATATTCTAATGACTAGAAGTGATGGCATTCTCCAAAACCTTTCTGCTTGACCTATTTACTCATAACCATGTACAACAGAATGTATAGAACACCGCTACATAAGCTTGCAAGATTGTAATGGCGTAAATTATGTTAAGCCTTTAGCACCACTCATGTTGCCGCTGTGTTTATATTCTGTTGTGGCTTTTCTCGTTTTCTCTCTCTCTCTCTCTCCTCTCTCTCTCTTTCTCTCTCCTTTTTCTCTTTTAAGATGTACGTCACAACCACACTTTCTACCTCTTTCTATGCAGGGGCTTACAACTTCCCAAATACTATTTTGGAAAAAAAAGATAAAATGTCTTCATATTAAGCAATGACAGAAATGATCTTATTGGCATAGTGGAAGAATATATTATTGACATTTATTGCAGTAAATTTATCTGCTTCTATGAAAACTGAACAAAAAAAAGTAATGTAATCATTCACCCAACATTACATTATTCTGCTGCATTAACAGGAGCTTTGTACATACTGCTGACATGCATGGCAAATTATCATCACTGAAATACACCTATATGATTATGTGTGATATTTTACAATTAATATACATCACTTAGATATGCTGACTTCAATAAATAGCCTACAAGCCAATGTAGATGCTGTTTGTGTTTGATTGAGAATTGTGTTTTCATGACTAATAAATTGAGTTAATATTTTTTGTGGGGGTTTTTTGTGTGGAATGTAGAACTTGGGTTTGCAAAGCTATTCTTTTTTTAATTTTTTATTTATTTTTTTTTACTTTGTTTAGTTTACCTCAGATTTGCTAATTAAAGATCATTCTCTAGGACGAGCTTTTAAATCTAAGTAGCTGGAGAAATAAATCAGTAAATCCATTATACATACAAATGAATTCAGAAATGTATTATTCAGTGTAAAAAAATAAGACTATGATTCATTTTTTATTTTACTTTTTTTTTTTTATTTGTTTTATTTTTTTCGTCACTCCAAGCATTGACTTAAAATTTTGGAAACAAAATGTTTGAGTAAAAAAAAAAAAATTTGTATTAAAAAAAAAAAGAAAGAAAGAAAACCCTCTCATGAATTTTTCACTAACATTTTTTTATTTATATAGTATTTTCCTTTTTACATATTAGGCTGGAGTATAAATGTTAAGCAATAATGCACAAAAATATTAGTACCTGTAAAGTGTGCACATTTAGTATTCTTCAGCTTAAAATAAAGTACGAGAAAGCTGTTTGGAAAGGTCGCATAAAAGATGCAAGTGACAGCAACAACAAAATGCAGCATAGTGTTGTTTTTGATGCCATTTTGGTTACAGTGGTCCAGTGGCTCATTTGGAGTTTAGTGATATTTTAATTTCTGCTATGAAGGTAGTCTACATGCGCAAACCTTAAAACAGAAATGAGTATTAAATGGAATTAAGATTCTGCTTTTGTGATATTATGCTGAACAATTCGGAAACTGACACGACTAGATGAGTTACCAGTCCATTGCAGGTCATTTAATGCTATTCCGAAATAATAAATGATAAATAAATAAAATGTACATAATAAAATGTACATATATATATATATATATATATATATATATATATATATATATATATATATATATAAATTTTTTGGGTTTTTTTTGTTTTTTGTTTTTTTGTTTTTTTTTTACCAGTCAAAAGTTTGGACACACCTTCTAATTCCATGGTCTATCCTGATGTTTATTTCTTTCTACATTGTAAAACAGTGCTGAAGGTGGCCACAATAATGTATACACAATAATATGTATACACAATAATCTCGTTTGAACAGTTGATATTGAGATATGTCTGCTGCTGATGCTCTGTAAAGCCTTTATAACGCTTCTAATCTGAGGTGCTGTTAATTGGTGAATTCTGAGGCTCGTAACTCTAAATGAACTTCCCCTCTGCAGTAGAGGTAAGTTTTGGTCTTGCTTTACTGGTATGGCCTTCATGTGAGCCAGTTTCATCATGGTGCTTGATGGGTCTTGCAAATGCACTTGACAATACTGTTCTTCCAAGAACTATTCCAGAACACCTGACCTTCGTGTCTTAAAATAACAACTGACTGTTTTTTGTTGTCATTACATATGGATTATTACACATGGAAATCTTCAGTATTTTATATATATATATATATATATATATATATATATATATATATATATATATATATATATATATATATATATACTCATAATAATGATAAATAAGTGAAGAAGTTCGATCCTGAGCTCAGGTTACTGTGTGTGCGTTTGCGTTTTGCATGTTCTCTGTGTGTCGTGGTTTCCTCCAGGTTTTCTGGTTTCCTCCTGCTTCCCAAAACATGCCAGTAGGTGGCAGTCTGGCTATGCTAAATTGCCCTTAATATGACTGAGTGTGTAAGTGTGTGTAAAAGGTACCCCATTCAGGGCGCATTCCTGCCTTAAGATCCAGCACAACCTGGACCAGGATAAAGCTGTAACTAATGTTAAATAAATTTGTTTATAATAATAATAATAATAATAATAATAATAAGATGTTGATTATGTTTAATAAACTATAGCTTTAATTGATTTCTATCGTTTCACAGCTCTTATATATTGTACCACTACCATGCTAATTAAAATGGCCCGAACATGGCGCTGAGTGCCCTTTGGAAATCTACAGCAATGACATATTCCTGAAATAACACTCTAAGTTCTATTTAGGTTGCCTAAATAGCGTATGTAATAACGGTTCTTTTACTCTATGTAGTTCACTCTGTGTCCAATAGGCAGCCATTTGGGTTGGGCCTGATCGAAAGTGGGCAGGTCGAGGCACACAGACCTCTTCACCACATCCGGTACAGGCGGCTCGGTATTGTTCGGCGAGCGCGAGGATCTTCATTCGGTTGTGTATCTGCAATATAAATCTGTTTTACAGAGCGAACAGTGGGGAAATAAGGTATCGTGCTTAGTATTCTTATTTGTTTTGTTTCTTTAATATATATATTTGTCAACTAAGCGGAAACATTCGAGCTTTTTTTTGTCAGCTCGCGCGGAGAGGATGAGCTAGCACGTGAGGCCCAGTCTCTGCGCGTTGCTAACTGAAGCTATCTAAAGATTCTGTTTTACGTTTTACAACGTTTTACTAAACGTTAGGTAACGAACGTGAATGACCTCTACTTGTTTTGCAAGATACGGGGTACATTCGTGAACTCTGTGCGATTATATTGCTCTCTGTAAATGTAGCCTGTATGTGTGTTTTTCAAGGAGATAGCATTTGGTATGCACGTTGCTCCCGGGGTTGCTAGCTAATGTGGCTAAATGTAGCTAGCTCGGTAACATCTGACTAGCTGTTTCAGCGTAAAGCTTTTTTTTTTAAAATGCTGTATTACTGAAATGTCAAAGATGAAAAAGAGACAAATAACTCCATAAGTTGCTAAAGACAAGTTGATGAGCTTTTGTTAGCAATGAAGGTGTTCGTTTTTTAAGCTAGCTATATAACGTTTATTGATTTAGCATGCTAACGCCGGGTCCGTGCTTATATATATATATATTTGGCGATTTATTCCAAATTCAGTCTCAAGAATTCGTTTCAGGAAGAATAAAATGTTGGACTTGTTATGGTTAGAATTCCTGTTTGTCGTCTTTTATTATTCCAGATGTAACTGAGCTTGCTGAGGGTCTCGTTGCATTGTGTGTATTTACAAGAAGTCTTTTGTGAATTGTACTGAATCCGTTTCTCGCTCTGTCTCCAGGTTCGGGATTTAGTAGTGTTTGGTGTACACATGGCTGTTAGAAGGGGACACATAAGATACCTGAAGGTAAGTAATATCTCTCCAGAGCTCCAGAAACGTTTTTTTGTACACCGATTAGTGTAAATTCTTATCTAATTGTCTACGACATTGTTTAAATAAGGTGCATTACATTACAGGTTATAACGCCATGTAGGTCCTTCATTATAAAGAGAGCATGTATAGTCATCTAAATTTTTTCATGGTGTCGACGTATTTATCTATTAATAACTCATTTGAAAACACAAACCAATGCTGAAAAATCTGCCTAGACAAAGCTGTATTGTCTCATGGCAATGGATAAAGACGATACACAAGAAACTACTCTATAACACAGTAGACATTGATAAGGACTAGGATGGTTTGTTTTTACACAGGGCTGCGGTCCAATTCAGGTTGCGTCTACACTAATCCGGATAAATTTGTAAACGCCGTCTAAAAACGCTTTGCGTCCACATTATCATTTTCAAACGTGTCCCAGAAGTTGGTCATCCACACTGAAACGTCTGAAAACGCTTACGTCCGTGTACTGAGCATGAGTAAAGGGACCATCAGTGAGGTGGAGTTGTTGCTGCGAGTAACACAGGAGCATAAAGTTAGCTGAATTGGTCACATGACAAAAACGTGTCACTTGAACTGGACATTCTGGCCTGGTCCTTGTATATAAAAAGAAATAAACTGTTCTTAGGAAGATATTTTTTGACTTTCCTGTAAACTCTTATCAGCCCAATGCAGATTGGATTTGTTTTTCAGGGGTCATCTGTAATTTTTTTTTCTCTCTAGTAAAACATTTACAACCAGACAGCAATACAATTACTACAGGAGCTGCATGTTTCTAATGGGTTGTATTTGCTCTAACATTTGCATCATGTGGTCATATGATCATGCATCATTCGCACCTTGGCATTTAAGTAGGCAAACATGGCCGTCTGAATTGAAAGAGGATGTTGTGCCAGAGAAAATCCTGCTATCACAACAGTGCTACTTAGCCAAAAATAAATTTCCATTTAGGACACATAAGGCAGCAGAAATAAGTTTTACAAGTTTGCAACAGCAGCAGATTACACAGCAAATGGGTTTCAGGGTGGTCACATCCCCACACAGAGAAAAGGACATTTCTGTACAACAACTTTGGGTGTGTCCAGATGGATAGAGGTGTGAAAGCTTGGGGGCGTTTCAGGTGGATGACAACTACCAGAGTAAGATACTTGTTTGGGAGAGTACACTGAAATGCAGTTGGAAACAGTCAGCAAGCAGCATCTGAACATACACTGTAATTAACCAGGATGCAGTTAGCTCAAATATTAAAGAGGAGGCCATGTGAGATTCAGACTAAATTTGTTCTTGATTTCTGCATGAAGTCGGGTTAAAGCGGTGTGTCAAAAGCCAGATATGGCACAATATGCATGTTGTGTATGTAATAGTTTTACAACAACATATAAGCAGTGGGTTTTGGGTGGTTTTTGGCCCCTTTACACAGATGGAAAAGCTGAGGGAAGGCTGATGAATTGTCCTTAGCAACAGATGGGCTTCAGTCAGCAATTGTTTATTTATAAAGTGCATCCATATTGGATGTTTACCTGATACACAGTTGTACCTAATAAACTGTTCAGTGACTATGCCTTAGTCTCATGTTATGAAATGAGAGGCATATTTTTAATGGGCTTGTTATTTACTTATCTATTTTTAAATATGTGCCTTATGATTTATTTACCTTATTTTTATTGCTGTAGGTTTGTGAGGTGCAGAGCCAGGGTAATGACAGAGATTTGCAGCAGCTTAGCAAGGGAGCCAGCATGAAGGTAAGTGCCCTGGTGAGGTTTGGTGGTGTGTGTGGTTGGTTTTTTGTTTTTTTAAACAAATATACACATCAGACATAACATTATGACCACCTGCCTAATATTGTGTTGGTCCCCCTTTTGATGCCAAAACAGCCCTGACCCATCATGCACTGTGTATTCTGACGCCTTTCTGTCTGAATCAGCATTAGCTGCTTCAGCAATTTGAGCAACAGTAGCTTGGCCGCCCATGACCCTGTCGCCGGTTCACCACTGTTCCTTTCTTGGACCACTTTTGATAGATACTGACCACTGCAGACCAGGAACACCCCACAAGAGCTGCAGTTTTGGAGATGCTCCGATCCAGTCATCTGTCCATCACAATTTGGCCCTCGTCAAACTCGCTCAGATCCTTACGCTTGCCCATTTTTCCTGCTTCTAACACATCAACTTTGAGGACAAAATGTTCACTTGCTGCCTAATATATCCCACCCACTAACAGGTGCCATGATGAGGAGATAATCAGTGTTATTCACTTCACTTTTCACTGCTCATAATGTTATGCCTGATCTGTGTATATAGTCAGGTCTATATGACATAAGTACTATTTTTGAATATCAAAACATACAGATAAGTACAAAATCTGAAACAGGCTGGTCCCATTTCAAAAAGCATGTATGGGAGTGATCGGGTTTCGTCATTTTGTCCATATAGTCTATTATTAAATCACCTAAATAAGTGAAATAAAGTTACTGTTCTCTGTGTAATCAGATCAAAATAATCTGTTACTTTTCACTAAAAGCTGGCACTTGGTTTGTAATAAACATTTACCCAAAGTTTAGCTTTCAAGTCCTTTGTACACTTATTGCACCTGAGGTCACACTGCTTGGTGCCTGTGTGCACAGAAGTTGGAAATGCTGGCTGTTTGTTCTGTGTAATGGTTGCCAGAAGCACAAATGCTGCAGAACCAACACATTTTGGGTTAAATACAGTTGTGCTGACATGAATTAAATGCATTCTGAATTTGTGTATGCAATTCAACCGAAGGGTTTTCTTTTTTTGTTTCATGAGCAGGACGCCTACAACATCCCTAACGGTTTTGAAAGCCACTTGGGAGACGAGCCAAAAGATGCTAAAACAAACCTGATAGTCAATTACCTGCCACAGAACATGTCGCAGGATGAGCTGCGCAGTCTGTTCAGCAGCATCGGTGAGGTGGAGTCTGCCAAACTTATTCGGGACAAAATGGGAGGTAAGGATTGTAAAAAGATCTAGTAGAGCTACTTCTCCTGTTGTTGTTTTTTTTCTTTCTGCCCTAAATATTTAAGAATAACCTTACCAGTGATGGTGTTTATGAATTTCGTGTTGTAAGTGACTTCTATTAACTGTATTATTTTCTTTTAATTTTTAAATCAAACTTTTTCCACATTTTGTTTTAACCGAATGAGTCTGGAAGCATTTAATGTAAAGCTGTCCACTTGGGTCACTTGTATGCCTTTTTGTGTATATGATCTTCAGTATTTTTATTTATTTATTTATTTTTTCCCTCTTCATATAATTGTGTGCCTAACCATAAATAACGTAAAATTACCTGTAATTAAGATTTTTCTTTTGAGTTGATGTGCTTCGATGTGAAATTTTGTTTTTAATTTGACAATGTAAAACGACTGACTTGTGTTTATTTTAATATATTGAAGCTGTTCATTATTTTTTTTCTTATGTGATGCAGCTTTGATTTTCTAAAAAGAAATATAATGTACGTTTTATTTGAGGTTTAATAGTTGTGAAAGTCATGTAACTTTTTTTTTTTTTTTTTTACTGCATTGTAACCTTTGTTTTTTTCCCCCTTTCTGAAAACTGATTCAGTCTGCAGAATGTGGACAATCGTTTGTTGTTTTTATTTTGTTTTTTCCTTTTTTTTTTTCTCTAGGCCACAGTTTAGGGTACGGATTTGTTAACTATATTAACCCTAGTGATGCAGAAAGGGCAATCAGTACTCTCAATGGGCTGAGACTACAGTCTAAAACTATCAAGGTAACGTGCAAAGAGCTGTTCTTGTATCCATGTGTAAACTGATAGATATGACATGTTCTTCCAGTAGTTTGCTAGGCAGCAGAGGAAAAATCCCAATACTGTCCAGTGTGTTTCTCAATAAGAAATGCACTTTTACAGAGGTATGAGTATTTTTTTTTTTTTTTGGGTTGTTTTTCTTTAGTTTTTGCTTTTATTCCCTGCTATGTTTTTACTTTGTCAGCTTTTTCAATTTGTCAGGCTTTCACCCCTATGATTTTGACAATTGGCTTTCCGTATTGATCTGGCATGGTTTTATTTTCGGTACAGGATTATACTGAAGTTTTTTGACTTTTTTTTTCCTCTCAATATTAAGACTGTTGTTTTGCCTCCAACACTTGAATACATGTTTTTTTTTTTAAATGATTTCTATTATCTTTTTTTTTTCTTTTTTTATTATTTTTATTTAATTTTTTTTAGGAGTTTGTTTAGGTGAGGGAGGCTTGAGTGGTCATTTGCTTGAGTATGACATTGTGCCGAACCAAAGCCCTGCACAGCAATCCCTGTTGACTTTTTGTTTATTTTCCGTTTTTTTCCTTGGAAGGGATTGTTTGGTGTGGAAATTGTCCCTTTTTCACTTAGAAATTTTTGTTTATTTATTCTATTTAGATCTAGCCTGTAACGCTGTCATCCATGGGAAAATTTGTCATTTTTTTCCTCAGTCTTTTGTAAAACACTGTGATTATATTTAATTTATTGGGATGTCTGTTGCCTCTGATTGACCTTTTGATGCTTTGTTGCATTATTATAAGCAGTCAGTACTGTTGATTTTATGGGAGTTTGAGTTTCTTAAATACCTTTTCTCCCTTTATTAGGTCTCTTATGCCAGGCCAAGCTCTGACTCAATTAAAGATGCCAATCTTTACATTAGTGGCTTGCCCAAGACCATGACTCAGAAAGATGTGGAAGACTTATTTTCCCAGTATGGACGCATCATAAACTCAAGGGTGCTGGTAGACCAGGCTTCAGGTAAAGGCACCATGTCTGAATTGATTGTACTACTGTTTTTAAATACTACTTTTATTTATTTTTAATTTAATTTTTTTTTTCCCCCCTTTTCCTTAAGATGATATAACATATCCCATTCCAGGCTTGTCACGTGGAGTCGCTTTTATTCGCTTTGACAAGAGAATTGAAGCAGAAGATGCCATCAAAGGTCTGAATGGTCAAAAGCCCCCTGGAGCATCTGAGCCCATCACAGTAAAGTTTGCAGCAAATCCTAACCAGGCAAAGAACTCCCAGCTGCTGTCCCAGTTCTATCACACACAGTCTCGGCGCTTTGGAGGCCCTGTTCATCACCAGACTCAGAGGTTCAGGTCAGTGTCCCATCCTGAAGTGGATGTGTGTGTGTTGGGCTGCTTTTAAAAAAAAAAAAAAAAAAAAAAAAAATTGATCCTGCAAAAATGCAGACCAATCATAACGAGTTATACATTGGTACAGTGTTTTCTAATGAATTTAGTCTAGCCCAAAATCTTCCCAAATCTCAACAAATTGGCCACTTAAACTTTATAAACCTGACCAGAACAAAACTTTTACTGAAGACCGCCCGGTACACTGCCATGGTAATTTTCCCTGACATTCTTTGTCTCGAGTTTCCTATCTGAGCAGCCACTTCTGTAATTTTTTTTTATTTTTATTATTTTTTTTTAAAATCACTTGTTTGCATTTTACTGGGCTCTATTTTATTGGTGTCCCAGAGGACAGTTTCTGTACTGATCTGTGTCCCTCTGGTAACAAGCCAACACGATATGGAACTTATACTGATACAGTATTTTATACTTTGGTGAAAAGCCTTCATACCAACAGTCCAGTCACTTTATTTTGGCACAGTTAACTTTTGGTGTTAAAAATTGTATTCAGATTAAAACCATTGTGGAGTGGACTACTAGAGAATTTAGTGATAACTTTAGCTTCAAATTCATGGTATGTTAAACACTTTCCTGTCAAGGTTTTGTAAGTTTCATGTTTTTATATCACGTGTTTCTCTAGGTTCTCACCAATGAGTGTAGACCACATGAGTAGTGTTTCGAGCATGAACGTATCCGGGAGCTCGACCCCTGGCTGGTGCATTTTTATTTACAACCTGGGACAAGATTGCGACGAAGGCCTGCTGTGGCAGATGTTCGGCCCATTCGGCGCAGTCACCAACGTCAAAGTCATCCGCGACTTCAACACCAACAAATGCCGAGGCTTTGGTTTCGTCACGATGACCAATTACGAAGAGGCCGCCATGGCCATTGCCAGCCTCAACGGATACCGTCTGGGAGACAAGGTCCTGCAAGTCTCCTTCAAGACCAGCAAGTCTCACAAATAAAAGGACAGAAAGTATTGCTTTGGGTTCTAAGAACTTACACTCTTTCTTCTTTTTTTTTTTTTTCGTCCCTTCCCTCTTACGTCCTTGATTGTCTGAGTAAAAATGGCTAATGTAACTTTGTTTAAATAAATAGTTTAGTAGTAGTAGTAGTACTGTGTATTAATCTGGGATTGAACTAACTAGCTCAAAAGAGTGGGCTACATGGCCTAACACTTTTATCTTCATATGTTTATAGTTTTTGTAGTGTTCATCACTGTTTCATTTACTATTTGAAGCATCACACCATCAGTAAATGTTACCTAGGGTCATATTGCAGTATATGTCATATCCCAGCACTCTTCGTCATTGTGTCGCTTTTCCTGTGATTGAACCTTTTGTTGTGGTGGGGGGAGGAGGGGTATTTCCTTGAGTCATTCAGACAATTATGGCTGATTGAATCAGATGCTGATGGTCAATGTCGCATCTGTGTGGCTCCATATGAACATAATTCCACCATTTTAAGTTCTCGAATCGTTCAGTTTGCTTTGCTATACGATGGCACATTTGAGAAACCTAGAGTGTGCAGACCTTATTGTATAGCCCTTGTAAATATTTATTCACCCACCCACCCACATATCCCCCAGGGTAAAGTGATTTAAGTTTGAAGGACCAAAGAAGCTGGAGAGTATGCATTATTTTGCTGATTTATGCAATCGTGTTAGAAGCTTTTTTGCTGTATGAATAATTATTTTGCCGTTCATATAATAGTTTGTTTTGCAAGATTTTCTTTTATCCACAAACCTAAACAAACTTTTCTGCATCAAACCTTTTTCTCAAGCATTATGCAACTCTCCTACATAGTGGAATTGGTCGTTATTTTTATTTTGAAAGTACGACAGCTTCGCTATCCTCACACAAGCTGTCAGTATGTCATTTGTTGAAGAAAAAGCTGTCCAGTCAGTGGAGTCTTTTTTTTTTTTTTTCTTCCCTACTTGTTCTATAATGTAGTCTTTAACTTACACAGACTGTATATATTTTGCCATGCTTGGTGAGATTTAGTGTAATGAATAACTGAATATCACAACAGAATATTAAACATTTATTGATGTATTTTTTGGGGGGGGGGGTATAAACACATTGAGGTTTATGCTCACAGTAGACAGTCATGCCTGTCTAGTTTAAGGTGAATTAGTTTCTTTATTATTATTTTTTCCATCATATGCATGTTCATTTGACGTTCTTTAGCTGTGGCTTTGACATCATGCAGCGTACGTGTTTCACATCTGTCTACTTCATCAGAAGTATGCTCTGATCTCTTGTGTATGGATCTTTTATGTATTTACAAATAAACACTATTGGTTTGTTGTAAATTATCTAGATTGTGGATGTTTCCACTTTGTTCTTCAATCATTTACAGTATAAGTAATGTCACCATAGAACAGCTAAAGTGCCAGGAAAGTACTTTGTGTCTATCTAATTAAGCATTAGCTCATGTTATGCAGCTCAAGCATGTTGCCGAAAACTACGGGCTAAGTACGAATTTAATAATTGCCCTTATTTTATTTATTTATTTATTTATTTTTAATCCCGAATATCTTCTGATAGAATTTTCATAGCCTGGACATCTGGAGGATTATGCCTTTGTTTCACTCATAAAATGACCAGATAAATTAAATGTTTTTCTGCCGTTTATTCAGTATAGAGGTGATATAAAAAGGTCCCCCCCCCACACACACACACACACCCCCTATCGTTTCCTGCTGAAATACACTATGATGCCAAAACCCCTCCAAATCATTGAATTCAGGGGTTGGGCTTGGACCCTTAGTTCCAGTGAAAGGAACTCTCAGTGCTTCAGCATACCAAGACATTTTGGACAATTGCATGCTCCCAACTTTGTTGGAATAGTTTGGGGATGACCCCTTCCTGTTCCAACATGACTACACACCAGTGACCAAAGCATGGTCCATGGATGAGCGAGTTTGGTGTGGAGAAACTTGACTGACCTGCACCTTAACCTGATAGAAGACCTTTGGGATGAATTAGAGCAGAGACTGCGAGCCAGGCCAAAACTGGGACGTCTGCCTTTACATGCACATGATGTTAATCTGGAGTTGGCCCACCCTTTGCAGCTAGAACAGCTTCACTCTTCTGCGAAGGCTGTCCACAAGGTGTAGGCGTGTGTTTATGGGATTTTTTAACCAAGCACATTTGTGAGGTCAGGCGCTAATGTTGGACGAGAAGACCTGGCTCACAGTCTCCGCTCTAATTCATCCCAAAGATGTTCTATCCGGTTGAGGTCAGGACTGTGTGAAGTTCCTCTTTGTGCACTGGTGTGCAGTCATGTTGGAACAGGAAGGGGTCATCCCCAAACTGTTCCCACAAAGTTAGGAGCATGAAATTGTCCAAAATATCTTGGTATGCTGAAGCATTAAGAGTTCCTTTCACTGGAACTAAGGGGCCAAGCCTGACCCCTGAAAAGCAACACCTGAATTCAATGATTTGGAGAGGTGTCCCAAAACATTTTGCAATATAGTGTATGTGGGAAAGTTGTGGTTTTCTATCCTATCTGGATATAATCATCAGGGTTAATGTAACTCAGCTTTTTATTCCAACTTTACCAATCAGATTCTACTGTACATCTGTTTCCACCTGTTCGTCTTTCTTCTCAGGTGTGTGCTGCATCCTGCTTTGTTGAAACAAAAGGCTGCAGACATACCAGCGGTTTTTGAATGACTTTTAAAAGGATATGTCAGAGAATGTATTCCTAACAGAGATCTAGCCTACATCTGAACACTCACTTTATTAGGAATACCTGTACAATCATGCAATTATTAATCCGGCCAATCATGAGGCAGCGGTGCAATGCATAAAATCATGCACAAACAGGTCAACTTATAAATCTAGCTAATCTGTCATCAATTTTTGTCTCATGAATGAAATTTACTGAGTCGGTCAGATTAAGTAACGTGCTTCGATTTTCCGCACGGATTTTATTCCAGGGTTGTGAACTAGTGTAAAATGCCTGTGCACTTAAGGGTACACACTTATAATAAAATCTGTTTGTATTAAAATGAGGTATTTGCATGGATGTTACATGCATGCATATGTTTAATGTGATAACTAATAAACTGGTTTTAGTAAAGACACTTCCATCTCTGTGATTTACTCCGGTGTTCTACAGACACATTAAACAGACAGAGGTCCGGAAATCTCAGACAGTACAAAAATGGCTCGTCACAAAATGTAGTCACTTTTCTTTTAGTGTGTTTTAAGGCAAATAAAATGCAATCTGCTAACTGCTGATATGATCATCACTCTTATGAAGTGTGCAATGCCAGCATTTATGCACTGGGGCCTTGTGTTCTTTTCATGCAACGTTACTTTTCTTTTTTTTTTCTTTCGAAGGAACACAATCTTGTTGAACTGTTGATTTGGTCTGTTAACTAGCATCAGAGTCACAAGTGTAGAGACTTGTCTCTAAAAATGTAGTGGATGTAAAAGGCACTTGCGAGATAAACTTAAACTTGACAGATGTTGTAGTAGATCGTCGGTCGTTCAGTAACCGTGTCTCCAACCACCTCGTACATGCAGTCTTTTCCTGCAAGCAGTGGCACCTCGGCCAAATGAACGTTCTCTATGTTTTGGCTGTGATTTCTATTCTGGCATGATCCACTTGCTGATCCCTGGGGGTAGGGGGTGGGGGGGGGTAATAATACGTAGCATTATTTTGGTAGCAACATAGATATCAAATGTCAATATATTTCACTGTTTAAATGGGTTCTAATCTAATCTAATCTGCAGTCGTTTTTGGATGGTCAGACTGCAGTGTGGTTTGTCCTTACCTGTTTATCGGTGGCAAAGTTTTTCCGACACAAATGGCCGATGATCCCAGCAGCCAGGGAGTCTCCGAGTACGTTAATCATTGTTCGAAAACGATCCCTTAGGAAGGAAAAAGCAACAACAGATAAGACACATAAAACACTCCAGTCCAGGATGCATGTATATACATACATTTATACACAAGTGACTGTTTTCTGCATAAAGAATAAAACACAACTGTGAATGCTGTTATCGGAAAATAATCAGTGATGCAGTTGTTTGGCTATTTTGCTACAGCAGCTACTCACAAAACTGTTTATTGCTCTTATACCACAGCAATTTAATATCGATTAAATTCAGCTTCAGTAAATGCTTTATATGTCATGGTGCTTTCCTAAATAACACTTTTTTTTGTTTGCATTATTTAATTATCATGATATAAATTTACATCACTATGGATATAGAAGTTATGTTCAACTTGCAGAATCCAGTCGATGGCTACAATCAGTGTGACGTCATCTGGTGGCAGTCCTACAGATGTTAGCACTATCACCATGGTTACAAGGCCAGCCTGAGGGATCCCTGCAGCACCGATGCTTGCAGCAGTGGCCGTTATGCTGTCCGGTGTAAAAACAAGAAAAAAATCAGTGAAAATTGTTTACGTTTTTACATCACATGTCGTGAAGCATGGGTTATTTTTACCAGCTCGTGTTTTCAGGAAATTCTGGACAGGGCACAAGTAGATTAGATCTAATCACAGCCCAGATGCACAAGGCAGCCGAGAGTAAATTAGATGTGCATAAATTTTAATTAGCATCCTGTTGAAAATTCCAGCATTGTGTCAGCTGCCAAAAAACAAGCTGAGCTGCTTAAACTGGTAGAGGGTCTTTGCCAGCTGGTAAGAGCTGGTAGGAAGGAAATCACTTGTGAATTACTGCGACTAATGAGGCACTGCAGAAAAGTATTTCAGAAAGGAGCACAACACTGGAGCAATTAGAGAATCTCAAATATCTATTGAACAGTTGAGCTAGCTAATGAGAACATTTTTTTCCAGCTGTCAAAAAGCTTGGATCAGTTCAGATCGCTGCAAAGCTGGACTTTTCAGTTTAGGTTTAATCACCTAAAGACAAATACCTAGCTGAGGAGAAATTGTCTTTCGTCTTTTAAACATTGAACGTTCTTAAAAACACCTTTTTTGTAGGTTTGAAGAATATAATATGTCAAAGTCATGCTTCAAGCATACTATTTTGATATAAGCCTACTATTATGTGTAGTACTTGATCTAAGCAAGTGAATATCTTTTAGTTATTTTAGTTCAAATGATTTACTTTTGGCCATTTTGGTCTGTTTTTCAGATAGTTTTGCTGTTTAGTTTTTTTCTAGACATTCAGTGCTTAGAATTAGCCAAATAATGGGCTAAGAGAAAAAGAAAATGTAAAGCTTAACAATAAAAATGATCAATTAAACCTCAAAATAGTCTTAATAATCTTACATTTGGTTCATTACAATCCTATGATAAGAAATAGGAGATCATTTCATACACCAGATATTTTAACTTGCTAATTTCTTTCTTTCTTTTTTTCAGTATAGTATGCGATTCTGGATATAGCCAGATGCATGAAGTGGTTGTCATGGCAACCCGAAAAGTTGCAGCTACAGTATTATCTTCCTTCAGTTCTAAGTGCTTCACTTTTAGGGGAAAGTCGAATCTAAAAGCATAAAGGGTTCTTCAGTTAACAGAACAGGTTCCTAAACTAGTAGAACCCAAAACTATTCAAAGAGCCTTAGAAAAACAATGTTCTACAAGCTCTTTTGCCTTTTTGGACATATCCCATACTGGTGATAATATAATGACATAATTTAGCAGTACTCCTGCAGAGTAAATCATATAGCAGTAGATAGATGATACAAACATGCGATGGTTTGAAAAAAAATTACATAGGATGGTTTGCGTTCCTGTTTTATTAGAAATCTGTGTGCTGCAATAAACCACCGAACAATGCGTCAGTACGTTTACCTTATTGTCACCATCTGTCCAAAATCCAGCTCGTACTCGTTGACCTGAGCGATGAAGATGGCTGCCACCGCTTCATAGAGAGCAGTGCCGTCCATGTTGATGGTGGCACCCACGGGCAACACAAAGCGTGCGATCTGTCTTTCTACATGACAGTTCTCCAATAAACACTTCATTGTAATGGGCAGTGTGGCGGAACTGGTGAGAATTAAATTACACAAAGACATGAATTAACATAATTGGAGAAACCAGATCAAAACGTTATTTAAAATCTGTCTTAATGAGACATTGATCAATAGAGAATATAATATAATAGTTTATTGCTCTATCTAACCTTGAGGATGTAGCCAAGGCAATGACCATAGCTTGCAATAATCCTCTGATGAACGAGAAGGGGTTCTTGCGAGTTAAGAGGAAATAAAACAGCGGAAGAAGAACAAAGCCATGGACAAACAATCCAGTCAGAACGGTCACTGCGTACCAGCCCAGCTTCTTCCCCAGAGTGGAGGGGTCACTCATGTCCAGGATTTTTGCAGCCACCAGAAAGATGATCCCAAAGGGAAAATACCTTCCAAAGAAAATGAGATAATCCAGGAGCAGGATCAGAGCTCAAATCACTTTATGATCCATCCATTTCCAGTAGCGCTTATCCTACACAGTGGAACCTGGAGTCTATCCCAGGAGGCTGGGGGACACCCTGGATGGGGTGACAACCCATCACAGGGCACAATCACACACACTCACACACTCATTCACACACTACATACAATTTATCAATGCAGTCAGTTTTCAACGTATGTCATTGGACTGGCAAGGAAACTGGAGAACCCAGAGGAAACCTGTGAAGGAACAAACTGCCAGCCTCGGAGGTGCAAGGAAAGCATGGTAACCACTAAGCCACTTCTCAATATGCCATCTTTAACTCCAATATAAAGTCATTTTAATGATGTTCCTTGCAAAAAAAAAAAACATGGATGGAAACCACACACAGTAAAACAAATATATGATTATTATACCTATTTCCAGGCATATATTTAAGGTTTAAAAACATTATTTTTGCTCATTTTAAGCATTCATTTCTAGGAAAATAAACAAAATTAAACTGCCAATAGAACGGAAAATGATTTAAACATTGTAATAGAAATATAGATCTATTATATACTATATAATATTCTATATATGTTTTATTATAATAAGATATATAATTTTTTCAATTACCTTTAAGCTGAAGAAAAAGATTTAATAATTCATTTTTACTAGAGTCAAGATATCACATGATTTTTTATCTTTTTGCACTGAACCCACATTTCCCTGTTTCTCTTACCACACCGCTGCATTGATGATCTTCATGACACACTCGTTGATACACTGGCAGACGTTGACTAAAGGCGTACCACGTTCACCCATCTTGCCAAGCAGGAGCCCTGAAAACATGCAAATGATTATTGTTTAATCTGCTTTTCACCCAGGCATTCCTGTCCATTTGTGTCAAATGTCTGACCCATAGTGGCTGAGAAGATGACGATCCCCAGCACGTTCATTTGGTGGCTGCTTCCAGGATACGCCTTGTAGTGAATATCAGGAGGTGCGGTGAGATCCAGGAACACTTGGTGACCGTCGGGATGATCTTCGTCCGGCATCAGGTAAACCAAGTTGTGCTGCTTAATGCTGTCTTGTGTTTTAAGAAGAGGAATAAGGTCTGTCTTGTACTGCAAACAAAGATGATAAAGACAAAGAGGAGAGGAGCGAGTAATGGCTGTTTTTCGAGAACATGATAAGGGTGAGCATTATGCTAGTTTACTTTACGTTGCACAGACCAAAATGTAGACTTGCTCACCTGCTGAAATGTGGCCTCTATGAGATTTGAAGGAATCATGTTCCTGAAACAAACAACCTTTAATGTAACGGGAAAGAACATATCTTACAGCTTACAGACACACAAACTCACACAAATTGTGTTGTAAAGCAGAAAAGATATTTTATTATCATCAGCATACTGGAAATGAGCTGAACATTAAGCCTTCCTGGACATCATGGGAGGAGGGAGGATCCTCCTGCAGTGATAATCATATAATCAACTCCATAACTCATTCATTTCCAAAAAGGGAATATATTGAGCATCAACACTTTCTGGGTTTTGTAGTGCATTGTGGGATTTTTCAGGAAGCAAACATTCCAGTGCACCCTTAAAACATTCCTTAAAATGGCTGACTCCTTGATCAGCACTGAAGACTCTTCTGTACAGATTACTAAAAATAACCCACCATCCTTCTGCTTTAATGGGATTGTGTAGGAAAGAATGACATGGACTCCACAGATTTAGATGCATACCAGGAATAAAGGGAAAATATATACCAACAAAGATTGAGAGACCAGCTGCTAAAAGATTGTCATAAAGTGACCAGTTGTTTACTGAAACTGTGCACACACAAAAATTCTGAGCTCAGATCATTCAACCTTTAAAAGTTCTATGTGGAATCCTACAACAAAGTGTTTTCCTGTCAGACCCATGCAGACTTATTAATAGAAGCCTTATTTATCCGTCCAAGTTCCAGTTCATCCCGTAGATGTTGAGCACAAAGCTTTCAAGTTCTACTCCAAACTTTATGAAGCATGTCTTCATGGAGCTCGGTTTGTGTGGTCATGCTGGAACAGGTTTGTGTCTCTTAGTTCCAGTGTAATGCTAAAGACATTCGAGAAAATTTTGTGCTTCAAATTTTGTGGCAACATTCTGGTGAAGAACCAGGTATCGGTTTGTTGTTCAGGTGTCTACATTCATTTGGCTATATATTGTATAGTCTTGAGGAAAATGTTCTCAAAACAATATCTCCTTGTTGCCTGGCAATATCGCCAGCATGAGTCCCATTCAAGCATGCTGACACATATGTTGCTCCCTGATGATAAAACAAATTAAGATCCAGATTTAAAAATTCGACATTTAGAAACAAAGCTGAGAATACCTGACTAGGTCAAGCAGAGCGTCTGCAGACGTTATCACCGGACCTCCTCCCAGCCTGGTGCTCTCCATGTCTGTTGCAAAGCCTGGTTTGATGATCACCACCAGTACAATGCCAACCACCACAGCAATGAAGGTGGTCCACAGGTAATAGGTCACAGTGAGTAAACCCATATGACAACAGGCCTTGGATTCCATCGATGACAAGCCTGACATTAAACTGAACAGGATCGGGTTCAAATTAAAATGTAAAATGATAATTGGGGTAACAGCAATGCTGATCTGAAATTTTTGTAAGGAAATGTTACCTTGAGGTGATCAGGGGAAGAATAAGCATTTTTAGCATACGCATCAGCAGTTCACCAGGAAACGAGAGATAAATCTTTGCCTTGAAAAAACAAAGATATTTTGGTCCAAAGAGAGTAGATAGATAGATAGATAGATAGATAGATAGATAGATAGATAGATAGATAGATAGATAGATAGATAGATAGATAGATAGATAGATAGATAGATAGATAGATAGATAGATAGACAGACAGACAGACAGACAGATTGATTGATTGATTTGTTTTTATTGCAATATTATATTAAGTATAAAAATTATATAATAATATTATATAAGATAATCTTAGATTTAATTTAATAATCAATCCTGTGAGGGAACAACTGCTTCACGAATATTTCCAGATGTAGAAATAAAAAAAATGTAGTACAGATGCATTTTATAGACCGTTTACAGATGTTTACAGATGCAGAAATGATCTGCATCTTATACCACAGCTCTGCTTAATTCTGATTGGCTAAATCATTCTTAATTGGCTAAAATTCTTCATTGATGATTAATTGTTGACAGTAGGGTTTATATTAATGCACTCATTCTATTACATGACCTCTATAGTGGAAACACACATACCTTTTTTATTTTTAAATATGTGTAATTGGTGATGTAAAGGTTTCGTTCATTTATTTAACATTTTTGGATGGTTGAAGCATCAGTGCCTTGCACAGCTGCATTTTTGTGTCTTATTAACTTCATGTGAGAGAAAAAAAAGTCTTTAAGATGGAATGTTTCAGGTGTTATAATGTAAGTGATAACAGGAACAGGAACTTCTTGCACAGACTTAATATTAATCCATAGTATTAATCCTAAATAGTATCATTAGTTGTGGATCACATCACATATCAAATTTCACACACACATACACACACAAACACACAATGTTATGAAGACATGACCTTAGATGTATTGTAAATGTCTACTACTAATAGCTGTGTGTCTGGAGGATTGATGATTTAAATAATTTCTTGCCATACCTGCATGGAGAGATCACATCCCCTGAGTGTGTAGCCAAGGATGCAGCCTGTAAACACTCCTAGCACAGACAGAGTCAGCAGCCCATTTCGTTTCACATAGTCCCTGATGTATATGGTGAAGGCATAGTGCAGCAAGTTTTTTACACTGTCCAGTCTGGTTTTCTTTGAACCGATCGGAAAGAAGCCATGCTCGGAGCGAGCATCCTCAGGGATCAGGAACTCCTCCATGCTGTTGTACTGTGGTGCTGTAAGCAAGCTTGTCGACTACAGGATTAGACAAACGTTGGTCCATACAGCTGGAAGAACACAGTCTTCTTACGGAGCTAAGAGGATTACAGCTCACTGATTGTAATCTATCACCTGCCATGGCATTTGGTTGTTAGTGGCGTCAAATGCTAAGAGACAGCTAGGGGTCTGATCCCTTTGTGAATAGCTTTAACTTTGCAGTTACTGATTGCTGTCATTATTATAGGTGCAAAAATAATAATTATGCTCTGATATAAGGCTCTGGGTTGTTGATAGGAAAAACAGGGTTCAAGCCCCAGCCAAACTGCCACTGTCGGGCCCATGAGCAAGACTTCCAACCCACCCTGTTTCAGGGGAAATACATCATGACTGACCCTGTGCTCTGAGCCCAACCTCCAATGATAGGATATGTGAAAAAAGAATTTCACTGTCCAGTAATATATATGTGACAAAATAAATGTGGAAAAAAAACAGTGTGTTTTCTATCTATCTATCTATCTATCTATCTATCTATCTATCTATCTATCTATCTATCTATCTATCTATCTATCTATCTATCTATCTATCTATCTATCTATCTATCTATCTATCTATCTATCTATCTATCTATCTACCTACCTACCTACCTACCTACCTACCTACCTACCTACCTACCTATCTTTATCTTTACATGCACATGAATTTAATATGGTGTGTAAAATTCATATTTATTTCAGATATATACATCAGTAATGCCAAGTTCACACTGCATGATTTTAGTCCTGATTTTCAGGTGCTGACTCAAAATCATGCAGTATGAAAGGAGTTCTGACTGAAAAATACCTCGGCAATACAGCCCATGAGAGAGCGAGATACAGGGCAGCGATCAGTTCGGGGAGGAGATTTAGACCTCAGTATCAGCAAGCATGGCTTTGGTTGGAGCACAATATTATAGTTTAATTGTGTTTATAGGTTTTTATTTAAAAAATGTCTTAAATATAGTTATATCAGAATAAAAAAGCTTTACAATTAGATCAAACAGAAATAAAGCAGAAACATTTGCTTGACCAGCCGCTTCAGCAGCAGCACATTGCAAAATTATTCATTTGGTCAATTCTGCAGAACGCACAATCCTTGTTCCCCACACAGAACATTTGGCTTGCAAACCTTTTGCGGGGTTCCATTTCCAGTCTCGCACTAGAACTCTGATCTCATGTGTGATCTTCCGTTATTTCCTTATTTCCTTCCTAGTACACAAACTATTGTCTAGTTTGCGTACTAGGCAGAGTTGTCGGCGATTCTTCCTACTGTGAAGTCATGCAGTGTGAAACCTTCAGTCACCGATCCATCATGCAGTTTGAACACAGCAGCGACTGAATGCTCCCCCAGATAGTTGTGCAGTGTGAAAACAACCGTGATCCGACCACTTTGATAATCGTGCAGTGTGAACTCAGCATAAGTCTAGCTAAAATTAGCTCCCTCTATCAAACCCGGCAAAACGCGGCGGACCAATCAGGAGAGCCGCTAAGCCATTCACCATCCAGCAGCAGAACACAGCAGAGAGCTAGGCTCTGCCGGCCACGCAGGGTAAGGTATGCCTCCTCCAGGATTGATGTGGACTATAAGCTCCTTAGATAGAATACCCTGGATAGAACCTGGTCGCTCAGGGAGTGGGGAAGCTCTGCCATGCTCCTGGGTCAATCCAACCAGACCGCCACCGGACATTGTCCTCCGGCCCTACAAAACTTCTAAAAGGTCCAGCACAGAGCCAGGAGCCAGCATGGAAATGCAGATGGTCTTTTATGGGCCCACACATTCTGGTAGTAGAGGTAAAAAAGATTCTTTTTAAAGTCTCAGGTTTCATTGAGTCACTCAATGAAATGAATCGAGTCAGTGATTCTTTTATAGCCCTCGTTTCCTGTACAAACTCTAATCATGCTGGGAAATAGTGATGGATTTTTTTTTCACCCTATAGTAATTGAATGTCGGGATTAATGCAGGTGATTATATGCTATAATAATTTAATGAGCATAGTTATGTATTGCTTTGTTATGGCGTATATATAATAGCAATTGCAATTTTTTAAAAATCTTTGACTATTGCATGATGATAACCAACCGAACGTTCATGTTTGCCCGAGGGCGCAATGTGCGCTTGTTCCGCCACTGACAGGGATGATAAACATGTCTCTGTATAAATTAAAAAGAATCAAGACTTACGATACCAGTGCAACAAAAATTTATTTTAAAGTGCAACACAAACACACAGACACACGCACAAACTTTAACACAAATATTAAAATGAAAAATATGCAAATCATGCTATGTGCTAAATTAAAGAGCAAGGCTAAGCCCTTCACCCTCCAGCAGCAGAACACAGCGGAGAGCCAGGCTCCGCTGGCCGTGCAGGGTAAGGTTTGCCAGGCTCCTGGGTCAACCCCACCTGACTGTCACCCTCTGGCTTCAGCCTCAACTCCAACAAGGATGACAAAAATCACCTTCTAAGAGCCATTTAAGAAAAGCTACTCCTTGGTGTCTTTGAGACTGCCTATTTTTTCCTTTGCTTCTTTGACTCAGTAAAGGCAAGAAAGTTTTAACCTTCTCCCTGGCTGTGTGTTGTTCTATCTCCCCTTGCTCAGTGTGCTACAATACTTTCACTGATTGCTATTTAGATTATGAGCATGCACTGCAAAACGTAGCATGAATTTAGTGGATTTTATTCTTTCCAGTAAATAATAATGAAAGTAATAAGCCACCCTAGCATGTGTGCCTCACACCTCTAGGGTGGCTGTTTGATTCCCATCTCCACCATGTGTTTGTAAAATTTGCATGTTCTACTTGTGCCTCAGGGATTTCCTCATGGTACCCAAGTTTCCGCCACAATCCAAAGACATGCATTGTAGGTTGATTGGTATCTCTAACTTGTCCATAGTGTGGAAGTGTGTGTCCAATTGTGTCCTACAATAGACTGACAACCTGTTCCTTGGTGTCCCCTGCCTTGTGCACAGAGTCTCCTGGGATAGACTCCAGGTTCCCCACAACCCAGCATGATAAGCAGTGTAGAGAATGAATGGATGGCTGGGAAGTATTTGACCTAGTTTATTTTAAACAGCCACTTTTTGTGCTGCCAGTGTGTGGTGTATAGTCTACTTTGATTACTATTTTTCTCATTTGCTAAAACACTTTTGTCCACTCAGACATCACATTTTTTTATATACATAGTTTAATAGCCTACTATTGTTCTTGGAAGAATTTATCATTATAATCAACTTCATTATCTTCTGGATTTTGTATCACCATAGGCCGTAAATGTATGTAAATGCAGGAAATGGGATTCAAATCAAAAACATTTTCCCCCATTTTGTGCCCCCCCCCACTTCTCAAACCAAAGTTACACCCTTGATTGAAGGTAATCATTAAAACACACACACACACACACAAATGAGCTAAATACAGTTTTAATTTTTTTTTATTTTACATAAATGATAATATGACTAACAGAGGAATAGTACAACTAAATGATCTCGTTATTAAAATATATAATTATTGTTAATGTGTTAAAGTACCATTTTTCTCTGGCTAAGGTTAAGGGGGCGGTGCCCCTGCGCCCTCTACTGACCGGCTGCCGCTGCCCAAATTTCATTGGAAGCTTGAGCTCTATTTTGTCCTCTAGCTGCAGCTCCTCTCGCATGCATGCAAACACCTCTTCTTCTGGCCCCTCTTCCATGGCCTCTTACTCTCCTTCCATCTCGTTCAACTCTTTGATCCATGCTTGCAAATAGCAACACAGAGGTGGCAAGGTGCCATCTGTTATAGATGGAAGAGGACTGATTATTATTATTATTATTATTATTATTATTATTATTATTTCAATATAGTGTTATTAGTTAAAATAGACATTGTAATACTATATATTATGATCCATAAAACCTAATCATGTACCAACTGCCTTCAAGAAGTAAGGGTTATCCCCATACTGAAGAAAACCTGTTCTCAGACATCAGTAACTACAGACTGGTATCACTTCTCTCGTTTCTTTCAAAAATTCTCGAACACATTGTTTATAACCAGCTGTCTGACTGTCTCCTGCAGAAGATCCCAACCAGTCTGGCTTCAAAGTCGCACATTCCACAGAGACTGTCCTTTTGGTGATCACTGAGAAACTACATGTTCTGTACAGCATCAGAAGGATTTGACCATTTTTATCCACACAGGCTACTCAAGTGCTTATTCAGTCTCTGGTCATGTTGAGACTGGACTACCGCAACTCTTTACTGGCAGGTCTCCCTCTGAATGCAATTCATCCACTGCAAATGATCCAAAATGCAGCTGCACGACTTGTTTTCAACCTGCCTAAGTTCTCCCACACCACCCCACTGCTGCGTTCCCCCCACTGGCTTCCGGTAGCTGCACGCATCAGATTCAAAACACTTATGCTGGCCTACAAAGCTAAGAATGGACCAGTACCATCTAACCTCAAAGCTCTTATTACTCCTCATACCTAGGCCTTCACTGGTGTCCTTCCTGAATTAATCCACCTCTATACCATCATTATGACGCCACCATGGGCGTCGCTAGGCCATTTTCTACTCAGTCCTCCTAAAATTCTGTGATTCTACATAAACTGTACACAAATTGGTGATCGCCTCAGTCCCCTTTAAATTTCATATGAAGACAGCTGCAGACGTTGGCTCTTCCCCATCTTTCAGCGCATTCTTCAATCTGCAGACCGTGGATCAGACGACAGGTGTGTGTGTGTGTGTGATCAGGAAGTACTCGTATTTGGCTTGTTCAGTACTCAAATGTTATACACATCTATGCAATACAGTGGAATGCTGCAATAAGTTTACCATCCTACCCTGTTAATCAAACCTTTATTTTATTTTATTTTATTTTATTATTATTATTATTATTATTTTTTTTTTTACTATTATACCCTCATTGGGGCTGAGCCCCCCTTAAATGAATATTCTAGAATCGCCCCTGGACGCCACGACAATAGATACTAATCAACCGTTACATAAAAAGTAAATCAGGCTAAAGTATTTCACACCTCACAATGAACAGTCAATTTTGTTACGGTTACTTTTCTCAAAAACGACATTCTTGATGACGTATGCAGCAATCTGCAATCTCCGGAGGACGCAGCATCCGAAATGAGATGCAATGAATATAGAAACACTGTATATGAGCAGGTCGCTGCCTCTGACTACTTCAATTATCCAATCAAAGGATGGGAAATTGTTGACGTAATCATATGCCTGCTAGATGGCCCCAGTGATGCCAACTCGAAATGTTAAGGTAACAATTTCATTGCCACTTATTTTAAGCTACAGGCACCTGCACAGCCTTGAGGCAGGTTTTCTCTGGGAACACATGATGTCAGCCACTAGCTGAAATATGATTGGATAAATACTCTTATCATAAATATACACTACTGACTGAGAGAAAAGCTATGAAATGTAGAGAATAGACTATTGGGAATAGTTTAATACACATTCATGGAAAATATATTAAATATATTAAAATGCAAGTCAGTGATTCAGATCACTGCTGTTTAGGCCAGAAGAGAAGGCCTTGCTCGCCCTGAAGGTCCCCCACTACTCCTCACACCGCACCTCACTCCCTCCGATCCACTAGCACTGCCTGACTGGTCCCACCATCTCTCAGGGTAAAAGGTAGGTATACATCTAGACTCTTCTCTGTTCTGGCACCAGGGTGGTGGAATGAACTTCCCCTAGATGTACGTACAGCCGAGTTGCTAACTGTCTTCAAACAGAGACCTACCTCTTCCTGAAACACTTAAACTAGCTCTTATTTTTCCCTGTTTTTATGTATTGTTATATGTTGTATGTACATATTTAAAAAAAATAACAGAAAAAGAAAACACCTCAGTTTTAGGCTAATAGTATCCTAAGTCTGTAACCTATTGAACCAGTGTTAACATATTAATTGATAGTAACTTTAAAGCACTTTTGCATGTCGCTCAGGATATGAGCATCTGCCAAATGCCAAAAATGTAAATGTAAATACATTGCAACCATAAAACAACAACAATAATACTACTACTACTACTAATACTATTAATAATAATAATAATAATACTGAAGTACCCTAATGATAATGATAATGCAGAGACCATGAAGTGGTGTAAAACAACAGGTTGGACTGTATTCTGGTGTAAAATGGCCTAAAGAGGCTGTTACAACCCGTGAGGTAGGGGTTATTTTGTGTGTCCTGTCCAGTGCTCAACTTCTTCAGGTTGGTCCACTCCGCACCGGATGGTCAATCCGGTTTCAATCCTTGCTTGCCTTGACTTTGAGGCTGATCTATGCCCTGTTTTGGTTTTGGCTGCCTTATTTGTATATACTCTTGCCTGTGAATGTAAATATTGCTACATTATCTGTATATCCAGTAGTAGGGGTGTGACTGCCATTTTTTGTTAAGGAGTGTGGGTTTTTGTCTCTGTTTTTCTTAGTAAGGGAGGTTAGGGAAAGTAATTGTCTTTTTGTTCGTTTCTTGTCTTTTGTGTAGGTTAGTTAGTTCCTATCCTGAATGTTTCTGTTTATTTTGGCCTTGGTCCACCCTGAAGTCTTTCCCGGTTCACTGTGATGTATATCTCACTATATATATCTCACAGATCAACATCAGGTAATAAGACCACAGAAAGCGACAGGAGATCAAACCCAAAACTACACAAAGCGACAGGAAAAGAAGAAACAATATGGATTTTCGAAGATTTCTCCCAGGTCTGAGGAGCTGGACTCCCCGTCAGATCGGCTTTGCTGCGGGGCTGCTCGCTGTCTCTGCAGGTGCAGGTTACTGTGTTTACCGCTACTTGCAAGGACAAAGCGCTGCTGCTGACCACACTCAGCCAGCTCACGGTAGGATGATTTGACTTTAATGTCATAGTGTTTTTACAATAAATCGTGTTTAAGTTACAATGTGTTACAGTCTAATGTTATCTAGTTAATCAGCGATATCCTCTTTTGCCGCGTATTAGCCTAATGCTAGTTACCGTGCTAGCGAACTCAGCCATAGGAATAAACTGCACAGCAAAATACTTAACGGAATTGATGACATTGACTTAAGGATTTATTTAATTTCCACAATAAAATGTTTACTTCACTGGCAGGTCACTTTTAACAACAACGACTACAGGTTTTACACTAAATCATGCTTAGCCTTGTGATTAGCAGCTCACGCGCCACGGTTAGCGTGAATTGTTGACCTAATGTTATTTATCTAGAGAATTTGTCTGTTTCATTATTACACAAATTACATGTTAAATTAATGTACTTTTTAATGTCATTACTGTCTTTTTGTCACAAATGTGCTATCTGCCTTTAGAATGTAGCTAATCGTGTAATGTCCACAATATCATAGTGAGTATAAAGATAGTTAGATTGCTGAACTCGGCATAATAATAATAATAATAATAATAATAATAATAATAGATTTAATAATTAGACATTATAATATTAATACAGAATATATTTGGGTAATGGACAGGAGGGTTTAGAGAGTTTAATCAGGTCTCGTGCACAGTGAAGCTGACTGATAATACTGTAATTTTTTTCTTCAAAAGTTCACTAGCTATCAAACTGACAGGGTTATAAACAGTCTCTCTCTCTCTCTCTCTCTCCATTTAGGATTACTAAATAAAATAATTAGAAAATGAATCTGCTTGCTATCACTAATCTATCATTTCTGTGTGTGGGAAACACTGGTCTAACATTAGCTACACTGCTAACAAACCTGGCTATATAGCTTGGCAGCTAAATATTGCATTGTGTAGAATAAAACATTAAAATCAGTAGATGGCAAAATATTTTTTTTATTATTAATGCTTGATTTTAATTTCATAGTTAGCTGAATGCTAATGCACTTGAAAACATGGCTACCTGTTTTTAAGCTCTCAACACGATACAATATTTCTCCAAATTTTACCTACTAGTTAATAAACTTGGCTGTTGTTTGTAAATGTATGATAGAAAATGTTATTTGTAATTGAAGTCTGAGTTACAGAAAACTCATTTTTTACAGACTCTGTGGATGTGCTGGGAGAAACGCTTGATACTCCATCTGTCCTCCAGGTATGTGTCAGATAAATAGTCCCATTTTAACTACATTTCAAACATGTAGGCTGCTACTAATTGTGTGTGTGTGTGTGTGTGAAGGTTGTTGAGCCCAAACTGCTGGTGCTTCCCACTGAACCTCAGGTGGACACTTCAGCTGTCATTCTGGTAACCAAACCTACAATTTATTAACTAAAGATGATTGCTGGATTGTCCATGTGACAGAATGTTAGATGTGTTGGTATGAAACTCCTAGAATAAGAAACACTTGTGAACTTTTTGCTTTACTTTTCTCAGCCTCCCAGTGCTGGTGAGCTGAATAGAGCCTGTTCTGATGATCAGGTTCAGACTCCAGACACCTTCAGCTCCCAGTCTGAGGTACTGTACAATGCTGTAGCCGAGATACACACACACACACACACACACGTCTTTACAAGTTCTAATGTTTCGTTTTGTTCTATTTCTAGTCAGTTGACATGAAGAGAGACAATGAAACTCACCATGACACTTCAGCTGTCATTCTGGTAACCAAACCTATAATTTATTAATGAAAGATGATTGCTGGATTGTCCATGTGACAGAATGTTAGATGTGTTAGTATGAAACTGCTAGAATAAGAAACACTTTTTGCTCTACTTTTCACAGCCTCCCAGTGCTGGTGAGCTGAATAGAGCCTGTTGTGATGTTCAGGTCTCTCCAGACTCCATCAGCTCCCAGTCTGAGGTACTGTACAGTGCTGCAGCTGAGAGACACACACACACACACACACACACGTCTTTACAAGTTCTAATGTTTTGTTTTTTGTTCTATTTCTAGTCAGTGGACATCAAGAGAGACATCCTCAGAGTATTCAGGGGTCCAGAGAGTCGACTCTGTGAAAGCAGAGCGATGTACCTCTTGAATCACGAGGTAATCAGTCTTTATTAATCTGATGAAGAGAATTGATATTAATGAGTATTATATGCGCACTTTTATGTAATAGTTCTTAAGTTTCATCAAAATATTTTTTGCAGGAATTCTCTTATGATTGCAGCACTGAGGACTGGTTCACTGGCATTCAGGTAAGGGATTATTGATTGTAAAATTTTGTTAACTGCAGTGACTAATTGTGTTTGTGTGTTAAGGTTGTTGAGCCAAACCTGCAGCTGCAGCCCACTGAACCTCACCGTGACACTTCAGCTGTCATTCTGGTAACCAAACCTATAATTTATTAATGAAAGATGATTGCTGGATTGTCCATGTGACAGAATGTTAGATGTGTTAGTATGAAACTGTTAGAATAAGAAACACTTGTGAACTTTTTGCTCTACTTTTCATACCCTCCCAGTGCTGGTGAGCTGAATAGAGCCTGTTGTGATGTTCAGGTCTCTCCAGACTACATCAGCTCCCAGTCTGAGGTACTGTACAATGCTGCAGCTGACATATACACACACACACACCTTTACAAGTTCTAATGTTTCGTTTTGTTTTTCCGATTTCTAGTCAGTGGACATTAAGCGCAATATGTTCTGTGTTTTAATGTGAAACTCTTGTGATACGAAGCACTTGTGATCTTTTTGCACTGCCGCAATGTTCACTTTTGTGAATGGGGGTTGTAGATGTTGAGCTTTATCTAAATGTTATTTGCAGGAATTCTCTCAATTTAAGGAAACTGAGGACCATCTCACTGGAACTCAGGTAAGGGCTTATTCATTGTGGCTTTACAAAATGTTGTGAACTGCAGTGACTAAGTTTGTGTGTTTGTGTGTGTTAAGGTTGTTGAGCCGTACGATGAGCTGCTGCCCACCGCATCTCACAATGACCTTTCAGCTTTCGTTCTGGTAAACAAACCATTCATTTATTTAATAAGCAAATCGCTGCAGTTTACAAGGTTGTGGGGTTTTTTGTTTCATATTTTTTTGGTAAGGAAAGCAACAGAACCTTAGATGTGTTTGTATGAAACTGTGATGACAAGAAGCACTTACGATCTTTATGATCTACTTTTTACAGCCTCTCACTGCCAGAAAACTGGACTTGGCCTGGAAGAATGTTCAGTTCCTCTCTGACTACTTTAGCTCCCAGTCTAGGGTATTGTACAGAGCTGCAGCTGAGATACAAACACCATTAGTTACAAGTTCTAATGTTTAGTTTTGTTTCTGTATTTCTACTCAGTGGAAGATAAAACCTGCTACTTCAGGATGATAAGAGGTCTGGAGAGTGTGTTCTGCAGGTTTAATAACAAGACCCACTACTTGAACCACATGGTAATTACAGGCTTAATTACTCTGATGAAGAGAATTGACATTAATGATTATTAGATGAGAACTTTTGTGAAAAATATCTTGCATTTCAGCTGATTTTGCTGTGCATTTGCAGGGATTCCCTTATGATACCCGTATTGAGGACTGTTTCACTGGCATTAAGGTAAGGGATTATTCATTATGGCATTACAAATCTTTTGTTAATTGCAGTAACTAATTGCAGTTTGATGTGAGTGAAACCTTTGTGTAGCTGCTGTTATTGCACAGGTAACGTCCACTCTGCTTTAACTTATATTGTGTGCTTTCTTATATTCAGACTATTTTAGGCTGCATGCTTAATCTGAACTTCCTGTTTCTGACCGGAAAGAAGATTGTGATGCAACTGGCAGCAGCTAACAACCAGGTGAATTTTTTCTCGTATCAATAGCTACTTTTCTGTTTTATAACAATCACAGTCTGTTATGAATGAAGGACTTTCTTAGGAAAAATATTCAGATAAATTGTACATAATGAAAATTTGGTCTGTGTTCTATCAGCTGTGTATCTTTAAAGGAAAACTGGACATGCATGCAGGGTTTAAAATAAGTAGCCATGTTGAACACCGTAGACAAAGTGAGTTATAGAGATTTGTTTTTGTTTTGCTTTAACAGGACGCAGTTCAAGTACGGTTGGCCTACGAGGCGCTGATTCGGTTCCTGAAGGCATCGTCTAACCAGGAATCCATTGCAGCAGAGCTCTCCGGGGCCAGTGTAAGCTTGGAAATGCCTGTATAAAATGACTTGTTTAAATGTCAACGCACTGCCACATGTAAAGTAATGTATGTGTAATGTAAATTTTTGAATTTTTCATGTTTGTGCAGCTCCATTTCAACTTTTTGGATGTGTTCTATGAACTGCTCATCGTCGGCTACTAAGGGGAACGGCTTTGTACCTGATCCAGTAAGTGTCTTAGCAGAAGATTTCTAAATTATGCCTGAATGTTGAATATTTTTCTTATTTTAGGATTTTCCCAGTGATAATATATGGCATTAATGGAGCTTGTTGTCTCTCTTTCTCCAAGTTTGAGGGAGGATTCTTACAGCGGCTGATGGCACTCGTCAGCATGTGGGACCTGGACGTGTGGGAGCCTGCAGCAGAGCTGTATTTTACAGTGCTTATTGTAAGTGTTGAATATCTTCTGATGCCACGATGCACAAATTCTCAGCTTTGTATCTCTAAGTCAGTGACACTGTTGGATTTGTGTTTGGTGTGTGTGTTTGTCAATAGGATCAGCTGACAGAACTTTTAGAAGTTCTGTTTTCTCAGCCGCTGGAGCTCTATGACGACCCAGAAGCCTTGGCCACTGCAGCTACGAGACTCATGAAGCAGCATGTCCACCTGATGATGAACACTTTGGAGAAGCTTTGAGCTGTGTTCCCTTAACCCTACAGCTCCCCATTCCCTGCCATCCCTCACCCCAGAGACACACACACCCATCATATTTCATACTTATTTAGCTCAAGCTCTCCACAGGTAGGTATAAATATATATTGTTATATTTTAGCTACCTCTGTACATAAAGGTCTCTTCTTTGTCTTTTTTAACAGGACTCCAGGACAGCATTTTTATATAATTTTTAGCCTCTGTAGAATTTCTTTCCCTTTATCAATCCCACCACCCCAATTACCTCCTTATACCTCTTTGTAGAATGTAGAAACAGAATCCTATAATCATCTGTAAATAGTTCTTTATCTGTAAATAGTTTTATCTTTTAGTATAGTGCTTATATAGATGAATTCAATAAAATATTTTATTAGCATCTACTGAAGTCTCTTTCTGATCATTTCTATTCATCAATATAGTGTTCCTTTAAAAAGCAACACAAACACACAAAATGAATTTCTCACCAATATACATATAGCATAATCCTTTTTAAAGAATGACTGAACACAAACTGTGTTATTCACCAAAATGTGAAAAATGACATAAGAAAATCATCATGTTTATAGCCTTCACAAGTTTAAGAGATCCAGCCTGTAGAAAAGTCTGATTATAATTTCTAATTGTAGAAAACAAGTCTGTGACATGACACAAATTTTCTTAGGGAAATTGTTTACATGGAATAGTATTGACAAAACAGACTGTTTAGCTCATTTCTAGACACCCAAGAAAAGTTTTGTACACAAATGTAGAGCCTTGAATGAAGCTGGTCCTCATTCAGACATCCACGTTCTTGAGAAAACTGGAATTTTTTGTTGACTTTCAAGATCCTGGTTACTGAAGGAAAACGAGTGAATGACTAAAGCTGAAATATTTCATCTGCTTCCTACTCCTATAACAGAAATCTCAGAAATTACACCCACAGAATGATCAGATTCTTATCAAGGTCTTGCTATGTGAATTGAAAAAATAACTTGCTACTATTACAGTAATGTTTGATCCCTTTAATGCAACTGGATTGAGAAACAAGCCCACAAAGCTGTTGCAGTAGAATTGCTTGTTAATAGTAACATGAGGTTTTTCTCTACTTGTTTTTCTCTGTAGAGGCTGGGGAAAGCTCATCTCTCATCCCCAGTAGCTGTGTCACTGCCCAGTTTGGGAATTGCACCCTCTCTGACCACTAGACTCTGCAGCAGAGAAACATTTCATTTCACTGTGTCCTGCATAAGCTGTATATGATTGATTGAAATAACAACTAGAATGTTGCATTTCCAGAAGAAAATGCAAGTGTGACTGCGAATATGTTGCTTTAACTATTGCAAGACATGCTCAAATAATATTTAAAAGCTAAAGTCACAGTTAAAAAGTTTAAGGTAGTTTATGTGGCTGTAGAGTAAGAATTCAAGCTGTAGGAACAGTTTAAAGATGATGCATCCTTAAAAAACCTCTTCGCTTACTCTTGCGAACGTCACACACAGTAGCCGTCTGAAGTCTGTGAAAAATACATTTAAAATCCATATAAAATAAACTACAATACTTATCAGTATGAAAAGTAATAGCACACTTAAGCACAGCATGAGCAACATTTTATCGTTGGAACCATATACAGCAATACCTTGACTTACAAGTTTAATTCGTTCTGTGACCGAGCTCGTAACTCAATTTGCTCGTATATCAAATCAAATTTCTCCATTAAAATGAATTGAAATGCTATTAATCCGTTCCAGCCACCCAAAAACCACACCAATTTTTTTTACCTGTTTTTTAAATAAGAAAAATGTACTTTATAAATAACAAATAATGTATAAAACAATAATAATACATAATAAGAGAATGTAAAGAAACTGGTTTTATTAAGTGTATTTACGTTGAAGATCAAACGAAGATGCTGGTGGAGGTGGAGGAGATTGGCGGAGGAGGGTGGCATTTTTCATTTCGTGCTCTATCGCTTAACTTAACTTACTCGCTACACACTTAATGCTACAATTAATTGCTAAATTTAACTTACACACTATGCTACACTTTATTGCTAAACTTAATTGCTACTTTTAAAAAATTTATTTATTTATTTTTTTTCACTTCACCTAATCATCTTCTCTGACTTTTGCCTTTTTCGCCACATTTTCCTCACTTTCACTTGCAGGGCGTTTCAATAAAAACCTGTCCAAGGAGGTTTGTTTCTTCCTCCCTTTCAAAATGTTTGGAAAATGAGTGAGGAAGTGTCGTTACACAGCGCCAACACACGACCTGGAGAGATAACCACTGACCGCTCGCTCGCTCGTAACCCAGATCTCGGCTCGTATCTTAAAGCAAAAAAAATCAACCGAGCGACGGCTTGTATCTCAGAAAACTCGTAAGTTGAGTGTATATATGTGTATATATATACATATACATACAATATATTGCCAAAAGTATTCGCTCACCTGCCTTGACTCGCATATGAACTTAAGTGACATCCCATTCCTAATCCATAGGGTTCAATATGACGTTGGTCCACCCTTTGCAGCTATAACAGCTTCAACTCTTCTGGGAAGGCTGTCCACAAGGTTTAGGAGTGTGTTTATGGGAATTTTTGACCATTCTTCCAGAAGCACATTTGTGAGGTCACACACTGATGTTGGACGAGAAGGCCTGACTCTCAGTCTCCGCTCTAATTCATCCCAAAGGTGTTCTATCGGGTTGAGGTCAGGACTCTGTGCAGGCCAGTCAAGTTCCTCCACACCAGACTCTGTCATCCATGTCTTTATGGACCTTGCTTTGGTCACTGGTGCACAGTCATGTTGGAAGAGGAAGGGGCCACAAAGTTGGGAGCATGGAATTGTCCAAAATGTCTTGGTATGCTGAAGCATTCAGAGTTCCTTTCACTGGAACTAAGGGGCCAAGCCCAGCTCCTGAAAAACAACCCCACACCATAATCCCCCCTCCACCAAACTTTACACTTGGCACAATGCAGTCAGACAAGTACAGTTCTCCTGGCAACCGCCAAACCCAGACTCATCCATCAGATTGCCAGATGGAGAAGCGCGATTCGTCACTCCAGAGAACGCGTCTCCACTGCTCTAGAGTCCAGTGGCGGCGTGCTTTACACCACTGCATCCGACGCTTTGCATTGCACTTGGTGATGTATGGCTTGGATGCAGCTGCTCGGCCATGGAAACCCATTCCATGAAGCTCTCTGCGCACTGTTCTTGAGCTAATCTGAAGGCCACATGAAGTTTGGAGGTCTGTAGCGATTGACTCTGCAGAAAGTTGGCGACCTCTTCGCACTATGCGCCTCAGCATCCGCTGACCCCGCTCCGTCAGTTTACGTGGCCTACCACTTCGTGGCTGAGTTGCTGTCGTTCCCAAACACTTCCACGTTCTTATAATCCAGCTGACAGTTGACTGTGGAATATTTAGGAGCGAGGAAATTTCATGACTGGATTTGTTGCACAGGTGGCATCCTATCACAGTTCCACGCTGGAATTCACTGAGCTCCTGAGAGCGACCCATTCTTTCACAAATGTTTGTAAAAACAGTCTGCATGCCTAGGTGCTTGATTTTATACACCTGTGGCCATGGAAGTGATTGGAACACCTGATTCTGATTATTTGGATGGGTGAGCGAATACTTTTGGCAATATAGTGTATATATATATATATATATATGTGTGTATATATATATATATATATATATATATATATATATATATATATATATATATATATATATATAGATAGATATAGATATAGATATATATAGATATGTTGCTTAATATATATAGATATAGAGATATGTTGCTTAAACTGTTGCAAGAACTTCTGCAATAATATATAAATACAACTCAGAGCAGGTCTCGAACCCAGGTCTCCAGCATGGGAGGCGGACTCTCTACCAAATAAACTAAACTGCCACTTGTAAAGTCATTGGGATCAGTGGTACTAATACTTTACATGCACTACCACTAGCCACCATCAAATACACAATATACAATATACACGCTAAATATGCTTAAACTATTGCAAGACATTCTCAAATAATATATACAAAATAAAGTCACAGTTAAAATATGTCTATTATCGTATTATCGGGCGCTCAACCAAATAAGCTAAACTGTAACTTATAACACTACTAAGATCAGTGGAGTAATGTTTTACATATCTACCGATAACCAAAAAAAACCCTCATCCCTCACTCTAGCTGACGTCACACACACAGAAACACAAACACACACACTAGCAGTCTGAAGTCCGTTAAAAATACATTTAAAAATCCATATAAAAACTATAATACTTATCAGCATGTAAAGTAATAGCACACATAAGCAGCATTTTAGCATTGTAAGCATGTTATTAGCTATAATTTTATTATCGGGCACTCTACCAAATAAGTTAAACTGCAGCTTGTAATGTTATTGACATCAGTGGTACTAATATTTGACAATATTTTACACGTGTCTCCAGCATGGGAGGCGGGCGCGTTAACAAAGTGCCACAAGCAATGAACATTACAAATATAAAAGCTATACATACTTAAACTATTGCAAGAAACCTTCAAATAATAAATACAATCTAACATCACAGTTAAAATATGAAGTCCAAATGAATTAGCGAGTGCACTTTGCATTTAAGCATAAGTCTGTATGAAACCCAGGAAGTGAAGCAGAGCTAAATTTTAATGTAGTCTGTGTAAGTAGTATTTACCAGCACCGCTTTGCCTGCACCACTGCTAGCCTCCGTTACATATATAAAAGTTATACAGGCTTAAACGATTGCAAAACATTCAAAAAATAATCAACACAAACTAAAGTTACAGTTAAAATATGAAAGTCTAAACTAACCAGCGTGCGTGCTATGCTGAAATGTCCAGGAAGCCCAGAGAGTGAAGCGTAGCTGAAGTTTAAGGTAGCACGTAGCTGTACAGTTAGAATTCAAGCTGTAGCAACAGTTTAAACACGATACTACCTTAAAAAACAAACCTGCTGTTTATGGAAGCTACCGATAACCTCAGACAAAAGCCGAACTGTGTGCACTCTTTTTAAACACACCTGTAGACACACACACATCTGTACACACAAATCTGTACACACACACACATACACACACCTGTACAGGTGTTCTCACATGGCAGCGTCCTACCATCCAGAGCACACCAACAGTGTGGGGCCCAACGTTGCTAGTGCTAGCTATAGCTCGGCATTTGTTTTTTTTTCTGAATGAAACCAATAGTATTTTGCATTATCTATTTGGCTAGCTAGTGCTAGCTATAGCTCGGCATTCGTTTTTTTTCTGAATGAAACCAATAGTATTTTGCATTATCTATTTGGCTAGCTAGTGCTAGCTATAGCTCAGCATTCGTGTTTTTCTGAATGAAACCAAGAGCATGTTGCATTAACTATTTGGCTGGCTAGTGCTAGCTATAGCTTGGCATTCGTGTTTTTCAAATTGAAACCAATAGCATTTTGCATGAGCTATTGTGCTAGTTAGTGCTAGCTAGAGCTCGCCACTCATGTTTTTCTGAATGAAACCAAAAGCATTTTGCATTAGCTATTTGGCTAGCTAGTGCTAGCTATAGCCCGGCATTCACGGTTCTCTGAATGAAACCGATACACACATGCATACACACACACATACACATGCACACACGCACATACACACACACAAACACACCTGTACACACACATCTGTACACACACACACACACACACATACAGACACCTGTACAGTTGTTCTCACATGGCAGGGTCCTGCCATCCAGAGCACACCAACAGTGTGGGGCCCAACGTTGCTAGTGCTATCTATAGCTCGGCATTTATGTTTTTCTGAATGAAACCAATAGCATGTTGCATTAGGTATTGTGCTAGCTAGTGCTAGCTATAGCTCAGCACTCATGTTTTTCCGAATGAAACCAATAGCATTTTGCATTAGGTAGATTGTGTACATACCTCATCTGTAATGTTTGGACAGTCACTTTCACTTGTTACATTCTAAATCACACTACTTCTCATGCATGTCACTTTATACAGTATTTATTTAACTTATTCTAGCTCTGTTCTAAAATTGTGTACAGACATCTCATACCTGTGTAAATGTTCGCACCTGACACCAAGACAAATTCCTAGTACTGTAAAGTGCTTTTTGCTAACCCTTTGCTGTACCTGGCAATAAAACTTTTTCTGATTCTATTTGGCTAGTCTGTCAGTCTGACAAAAAAAAAGCAGGATGAGGAGAAAAAACACCTAATAACTTCACTTCATGTGATAACTGTTCATAGAAATCAGCTAATTGTGACATTCACTCAGATGTGTAGGCTGGGATTAAACCATTAAGACACCAGTGTGAACATGTTTTAGCATAAAAATGAGTGAGGCCTCATGGGGCTGAGTCGCTCATATCTTAAAATCCTAGTCAGGATATTATCATTTCAATCTAATATAATTATTGGCATGTTTTGTTGTGGTTGTGAAGATAAACACATGGTTCTATATGTTGTTTGTGTACAACATTGAGGGTGCAGTGGGAGGAGTCATGTGACATCATAACGTGTCACAGAACAAAACTCGTAACAGAACTCGGAATTCCACTGGTCACCTGTTAAAAAAACTGACCATCTATTCACATTCACACTGCACACCTTGACACCGTGAACAAGCTTCAGAGAGCCAGAGAGCGATTATACACTTTTCACCACAACACACTCTACTTTTCACCACAACACACTCTACTTTTCACCACAACACACTCTACTTTTCACCACAACACACTCTACTTTTCACCACAACACACTCTACTTTTCACCACAACACACTCTACTTTTCACCACAACACACTCTACTTTTCACCACAACACAATCTACTTTTCACCACAACACAATCTACTTTTCACCACAACACAATCTACTTTTCACACAACACAATCTACTTTTCACACAACACAATCTACTTTTCACACAACACACATCACACCACCAAGTTTGGAAAATGGTAAGTTTCCTGATTATGATGCTGTTGATTAGAAAATTTGATTATCAGGATCCATTTATGGAAATGTATAATCTAATATTAAGTTTGTATAGTTTAATATTCACTTACATTAATATTAAACAGTAAGACAGTAAAGAGTATTGTCTTAGTGAGCACTAAAGCCTTGGACATAATGATTTAACAAAGAAGCTGAAGATACAGTACAATAAGAAATAAATCCAGATCTGTTTCTGAGGAAAAAATGTCATTATTTTTACATCAGTAAGCCTCAGTATGAACCTGTTCATTTCTTTTTGTTATTCTGAAAGAATGTGTTTCTCTAAAAGCCAACTCTGTCTCTACTTTCAGTTCCAGCCTGAAGAAACGGTGTCCTGTACATCTGACTTCCACACCCCTGTCTACTGCCCTGTGTACTGCCCTGTGTACTGCCCTGTGTACTGCCCCGTGTACAACCCTGTGCAGTACCTTGTGCACGACCAGATGTACAACCCTGTGCAGAACCCTGTGCAGTACCCTGTGCAGTACCCTGTGCAGTACCCTGTGCAGTACCCTGTGCACAACCAGATGTACAACCCTGTGCAGAACCCTGTGCAGTATCCCGTGCACCCTGTGGACACCTCGATGTACGAACCCGTGTACAAATCCGTGTCCGACTCCATGTACAACCCCGGGCACCTTGTGGACACCCCTGTGTACAAAGAGGTGTACGACACTGTGTACAACCCCATGTATAACCCTGGGCATCTTGTGGACAGCCCAGTGTACGAAGAGGTGTACAACCCCATGTACAACCCCGGGCACCTTGTGGACACCATTGTGTACGAACGGGTGCACGAATCCGTGTCCAACCCTGTGGACAACCCAGGGCACGAGCACATGCATGACCCCATGCATGACCTTTTCCAAGGATGTATGGAAGCTCTGCCTGCAGCCGAGGCCCTGCCTGCAGCCGAGGCCCTGCCTGCAGCCGAGGCCCTGCCTGCACCCGAGGCCCTGCCTGCACCCGAGGCCCTGCCTGCACCCGAGGCCCTGCCTGCACCCGAGGTCCCGTCTGCACCCGAGGCCCCGCCTGAACCAGAGGCCCTGCCTGAACCAGAGGCCCTCTCTGCAGCCGAGGCCCTGCCTGAACCCGAGGTCCCGTCTGCACCCGAGGCCCTGCCTGAACCCGAGGCCCCGTCTGCACCCGAGGCCCCGCCTGCACCCGAGGCCCCGCCTGCACCCGAGGCCCCGCCTGCACCCGAGGCCCCGCCTGAACCAGAGGCCCTGCCTGAACCAGAGGCCCTCTCTGCAGCCGAGGCCCTGCCTGAACCCGAGGTCCCGTCTGCACCCGAGGCCCTGCCTGAACCCGAGGCCCCGTCTGCACCCGAGGCCCCGCCTGCACCCGAGGCCCTGCCTGAACCCGAGGCCCTGCCTGCACCCAAGGCTTTGCCTGAACCCGAGGTCCCGTCTGCACCAGAGGCCCTGCCTGAACCAGAGGCCCTGCCTGCACCCGAGGCTCTGCCTGAACCCGAGGCCCTGTCTGCACCCGAGGTCCCGTCTGTATCCGAGACCCTGCCTGCACCAGTGTCTCCTGAGACACAGAAGGAGAAGGCAAAGGATGCTCAGGAGCAGATCAGGCAGAAAACGCTGGTAAGAAATAAAAAAAAAAAAAACCACTATATTAAAAATGCTTAATTCTTATAATGGTGTTTTCATATATTAACTCCAAACCTTTCACTCCTATACTATCTTTAGGAGATTTATAAATTTGACTCCAACTTGTGTTTCCTACAGATTAAAATTCAGGACCCCAACAATGGTGGTCGAGAAATCAGCATCCAAGAAATTATGGAAGCTCTGCATGCACCCGAGACCCTGCCTGCACCAGTGTCTCCTGAGACACAGAAGGAGAAGGCAGAGGATGCTCAGGAGCAGATGAGGCAGAAGCCGCTGGTAAGAAATAAAAAAAAAACACTACATTAAAAATGCTTAATTCTTATAATGGTGTTTTCATATATTAACTCCAGACCTTTCACTCTTATACTATTTTTAGGACATTCACAATTTAACTCCAATTTATATTTCCTACAGATTACAATTCACGTGAAAAACAATGGTGCCCGAGAAATCACCATCCAAAACAATGACAGCTCACCAAACACCAAGGTACAGCATTAAAGTCTGTCTGCAGATTAAAGACCTGAGAGGATGTGCCTTTGTGTCCATATATGGACATGGGGCATGTCGCTAATGTCCCACAGTAAAATCTGATTATCAGAAGCACACTTTTACTCTCATGCTGCTTGGTGATTTTATGTTTATCTGTAGGTTTCTTTTCTTACAGTTTGAACTTTCTGGCTTATTTAATGCAATGAATGTTAACTGGATCCTCTGTTATCCCTCTGTTTTGCAGGGAGTCGAACTGTTCGTTAAAGACGTGGACCCCAGGATTAGTGAACAGCGCCTCTTTAACGAGTTCCTCCCGTTTGGAGACATCATCAGCTTTAAGGTTAGCTACTAATCCCTCCAGTTTCCTTCCTTTCCCAATACACTGTGTTCACTTCATCATATTCTCTGTTAGGAGACGAGTGTATAGTGGGGTGTTTTTTCATACACTCTATTTTGTATAGCTGCTGTCTGAAATGACCTTTAACACAGAAGACATACATATGGACTATAGGGGGGTTCAATCCCAGTTCACAACATAGCTGCTCTGTTTATATATGTTAGCGGGTGTGTAATGCTTTGCTTTCCGTATCTCCTCGTATAGCTGATGATGGAAAACGGGCGCTCGAAAGGATACGGCTATGTGACGTACTCCACTGAAGCAGAGGCCAAAACAGCCATAAGTGAACTGAATGGAAAGATCCTGGGAACGAAGGTTCTGTTTATTGCGCTGTCCAAATCTAAAGAGGAACTGGCCAGGCTGAAAAATAGAAGAAACCGGACACACAAGCCGTGTTACAACAAAGACGCGAAGAGGGTCTGGCCACAGCGTGAGTCACTGCCGTGTTTGTACTTAAAACGTCTTACAGTATGAGGATTGTTGTGCACTACCTAGGGAGCTTTCTATACAATACATTTGAATATAAAAATATGATCTAGAGTAGTGTAAAGCTCATACCGTTACAAAGGATTCGACAATTATTGTTATGTATAAGAATAACGGATACCTGTGAATCACACACACACACAGTAACACAGCTCTTCTTTTCTCTTTCAGGTCATTAATCTGCTGCACCAAACAGTCAGGAACCCTACAGAGACTCACTAAAATTGGAAATCTTTCAAATAAATTCAATGAATTTCAATAAAATGTTCCTAATGCTACTGAAATGGAGTTTTTAATCACAGTAAATAAATGTTGGTGAAAACGCCTCACACAGCAGCAGCTGTAAAATAATCAGCTATAAAGTTCCACCTCGGGAAAACAATTCATTAATGACTGAACATCATTTAACCTCAGTTATGAACTATGTAATAACTAACTGAGTAAATATATAAATAAAATACAGATCATGTTTGTAACCCTGATCAGAGACTCACACGGTAGAACATTTTATTTCTTGGTGTGCAGAAAGTTTTAAAAAAAAAAACAAAACAAAAAAAAAAAAAAAACACACAGTACTTGTTTTTAGGTATTAGATGTTAAAAAAAAGGACGTCTGCTACATCACCTGTCACCAATCTGACTCATATCGTAACACACACACTCCTGTACACACACACACAAATGCACACACACACACCTGTACACACACACACACACACACGCACACACACACACACACCTGTACACACACACACACGCACACACACACACGCGCACACACACGCACATGCACACACGCACATGCACACACGCACATGCACACACATACACACACACACACCTGTACAGGTGTTCTAACATGGAAGGGTCCCGCCATCCGGAGCACACCAACAGTGTGGGGCCCAAAAACGTTGCTAGTGCTAGCTATAGCTTGGCATTTGTGTTTTTCTGAATGACACCAATAGTATTTTGCATTAGCTATTGTGCTAGCTAGTGCTAGCTGTAGCTCGGCATTCATGTTTTTCTGAATGAAACCAATAGCATTTTGCATTAGCTATTTGGCTTGCTAGTGCTAGCTATAGCTTGGTATTTGTGTTTTTCTGAATGAAACCAATAGTACTTTGCATTAGCTATTTCGCTAGCTAGTGCTAGCTATAGCTCGGCATTCATGTTTTTCTGAATGAAACCCATAGCATTTTGCATTAGCTATTTGGCTAGCTACTACTAGCTATAACTCGGCATTCGTGTTTTTCTGAATGAAACCAATCACATTTTGCATTAGCTATTTGGCTAGCTAGTGCTAGCTATAGCTCGGCATTCGTGTTTTCCTGAATGAAACCAATAGCATTTTGCACTAGAATGCTGCATTTCCAGAAGAAAATGCGAGTGTGATTGCGAATATGTTGCTTAAACTATTGCAAGATATGCTCAAATAATTTAAAAAAACCGTCCTCCCTCACTCTAGCTTATGTCTCACACACACACACACACACACACGCAGTAGCGGTCTGAAGTCCGTGAAAAATACATTTAAAAATCCATATAAAATAAACTATAATACTTATCAGCATGAAAAGTAATAGCACACCTAAGCAGCATTTTAGCATTGTAAGCATGTTTTTAGCTATTACCATTTAAGCGATATATTGCTTAAACTACTGCAAGACATGCTCAAATAATATATAAATACAACTCTGAGCGGGTCTCGAACCCGGGTCTCTCTCATGGGAAGCAGGTGCTCTACCAAATAAGCTAAACTGCGGCTTGTAACATTATCGAGATCAATGGTACTAATAGTTTACATGCATAATACATATGCTTAAACTATTGTAAGACATTCTCAAATAACGCATATAAACTTAAATCACAGTTAGTGTGTGCGCTAGAAACAGTTTAAAGATGATGCGTCCTTAAAAAAAAAAAAAAAACTCTTCCCTCACTCTAGCAGACGTCTCACACACACACACACACACACACACACAAAGTAGCGGTCTGATGTCCGTATTGCATTTAAAAATTTATATAAAATAAACTATAATACTTATCAGCATGAAAAGGAATAGCACACTTAAGCACAACATGAGCAACATTTTAGCGTTGGAACCATGTTTCTAGCTATTACCGTTTAAGCGATATGTTGCTTAAACTATTGCAAAACATTCTCAAATAATATATAAATACCACTCCAACCGGGTCTCCAGCATGGGAGGCGGGCGCTCGACCAAATAAGTTAAACTGCAGCTTGTAATGTTATTGACATCAGTGGTACTAATATTTTACAATATTTTACACGTGTCTCCAGCATGGGAGGCAGGCATGTTAACAAAGTGCCACAAGCGACGAATGTTAGAAATATAAAAGCTATACATACTTAAACTATTGCAAGAAACCTTCAAATAATAAATACAATCTAACATCACAGTTAAAATATGAAGTCCAAATGAATTAGCGAGTGCGCTTTGCATTTAAGCATAAGTCCGTATGAAACCCAGGAAGTGAAGCAGAGCTAAATTTTAATGTAGTCTGTGTAAGTAGTATTTACCAGCACCGCTTTGCCTGCACCACCGCTAGCCTCCGTTACATATATAAAAGTTATACAGGCTTAAACGATTGCAAAACATTCAAAAAATAATCAACACAAACTAAAGTTACAGTTAAAATATGAAGTCTAAACTAACCAGCGTGCGTGCTATGCTGAAATGTCCGGGAACCCAGGGAGTGAAGCGTAGCTAAAGTTTAAGGTAGCACGTAGCTGTACAGTTAGAATTCAAGCTGTAGACCAGTTTAAAGACGATACGACCTTAAAAAAAAAAAAAAACCCTCCTGTTTACGGAAGCTACCGATAACCTCCTCTGATACCTCTGATAACCTCCGACAAAAGCCGAACTGTGTGCACTCTTTTTAAATGTCCGTATGGAAACCAGGAAGAGAAGTCCGTAAAAAATGGATTTAAAAATTAATATAAAATAAACTACAATACTTATCAGCATGAAAAGTAATAGCACACTTAAGCACGGGCGCGCTAACAAATAAGCTAAAGTGCAGCTTGTAATACTACTGAGATCAGTGGAGTAAAGGTAGTAAAAGCAAGGTGACTTATAAGCAAGTTGAAACATGCTTTATACAACTCGCTGCACGGCACCTAGCGCAAGCCTCCGTTACATATATAAAAACTATACATGCTTAAACTATTGCAAAAAATTATTGAATAATAAACACTAAATAAAATTACAATTAAAATATGCAGTTTAAACGAACCAGCATGTGCGCTCTGCTTAAATATCAGTTTAAAGACGATACGACTTAAAAACAAAAAAACAAACCTCTTCACTCACTCTGGCTGATGTCTCTCTCTCTCTCACACACACACACAGCAGTGGTCTGATGTCCAAGTACAAATCCATATAATAAACTATAATACTTATCACCATGAAAAGTAATAGCACACATAAGCAGCATTTTAGCGTTGGAACCATGTTTCTAGCTATTATCGTTTAGGACTAGTAATGTTTTACATGCTTGTTTACGACATCTACTTGTTTACGGCACATACCGAAAATCCCCGAGAAAGACCGAACTGTACGGAAACCAGGAAGTGAAATCCGTAAAAAATGCACGTGCAAATTAATATAAAATAAACTACAATACTTATCAGCATGAAAAGTAATAGCACACATAAGCATAACGTGGGCAACACTGTAGCATTGGAACCATGTTTCTAGCTATTACCGTTTAGGACTAGTAACGTTTTACATGCTTGTTTACGACATCTCCCGACAATCTCCGAGAAAAGCCGAACTGTGCGCGCTCTCCTTAAATGCCCGTGCGGAAACCAGGAAGTGAAGTCCGTAACGATCGCATTTAAAATTAATATAAAATAAACTATAATACTTATCAACATGAAAAGTATTAGCACACTTAAGAAACACATGATGAACATTTTAGCGTTGGAACCATAATTTTAGCTATTACCATTTAGGACTAGTAGCGGGCCCAGGAAACGGAATAATAATAATAATAATAATAATAATGATAATAAATAGTGACGATAACAAGAGTGTGATAGAATGCTGCATTTCCAGAAGAAAATGCGAGTGTGATTGCGAATATGTTGCTTAAACTATTGCAAGACATGCTCAAATAATTAAAAAAAACCGTCCTCCCTCACTCTAGCTGACATCACACACACACACACACAGTAGCGGTCTGAAGTCCGTGAAAAATCCATTTAAACATCCATCTAAAATAAACTATAATAATTATCAGCATGGAAAGTAATAGCACACCTAAGAAACATTTTAGCGTTGGAAGCATGTTTCTAGCTATTACAGTTTAAGCGATATATTGCTTAAACTATTGCAAGACATTCTCAAATAATATATACAAGCTAAAGTCACAGTTAAAATATGAAGCTAAACGAACTAATGCGCGCGCTGGGAACAGTTTAAAGACGATGCGTCCAACCTGTGAGGTTTCAAGCCAGCAGAGCTGACTCTCTGGACTCCTTAACAACCTGAGGATGTCTCTTCTAAGGTCCACTTGCTAGAAATAAAGAAACAAAACTAAACATTAGAACATGTAAAGAAGGATGTGTGTGTGTTTGTATCTCAGCTGCAGCACTGTACAATACCCCAGACTGGGAGTTGGAGGAGTCTGCAGTGTTGTACTCAACATTACAGCAGGTGCTGTTCAGCTCACCAGCACTGAGGGGCTGTGAAAAGTAGAAGATGAGGATCATCAGTGTTTTTTATCAGAGCAGTTTCACACTAACACTTTCAAACATTCTGTCACTTGTAAAATCCAGAGATCAGATTTAGTAAATAAATGACAGGTTTGGTTACCAGAACAACAGCTGAGGATGTGGAGTGAGTTTCTGTGGGTAGCTGCGGCAGGATTGGCTCAACAACCTTAAGACACACACACACACACACACACACACAGACAAAAGCAGCCTACACTTTTCAAATGTAGTTAAAATATTTTACTGACACATACCTGGAGGACTGAGGGAGTATCTGACGATTCTCCCAGCAAATCCACAGGTTCTGCAATAAATTAATTTCATGTAAGTTTAATTACAACTAATATTTTCTGTTAAATGTAAAACATTAAAATGGCCAAATTTATAAGGTAGGAGAGAGAGAGAGAGAGAGAGAGAGAGAGACAGAGAGACCTTGTAGATTTTTCTCTCGTTTCTTTCTAATGCTTAAAAGTTAATAAACCTGTGAGTTAGTTAGCTAGCTAATTTGTGAAGAAACAGACTAATTGTAGCATTAGTAGCTTGTGTAAATTCACTGTACATGTGACTGATTAAACTCTCTAATTATTCAAGTCCAGGTGTCCTGATGAACTCCACCTCCCCATCAGGATCCACACGCTGCCGTCTATTAAGAGGGGCTTCTTGATTGCCATCCTCTTCGTCCCGCCTCCTCCTTATGCCCTGGTGTGGGACAGAAGTTATCATTGTGGCAGGAGCATAGTACATACCAGCCACAATGTTGTGGATGTCGATATTGAAATAAGGCTGGGGCAAAGACTGTTGAAGGCTGTGGACTCCCTGAAGGTGGTGGCCTCCTCAAAGGGGATGGGGTCCGGAGAAGGGATGGACTGCTCACAGGGGATGGGGTCCTGAAAGGGGATGGACTGCTCACAGGGGATGGGGTCCTGAAAGGGGATGGACTGCTCACAGGGGATGGGGTCCTGAAAGGGGATGGACTGCTCACAGGGGATGGGGTCCTGAAAGGGGATGGACTGCTCACAGGGGATGGGATCCTGAAAGGGGATGGACTGCTCACAGGGGATGGGGTCCTGAAAGGGGATGGACTGCTCACAGGGGATGGGGTCCTGAAAGGGGATGGACTGCTCACAGGGGATGGGGTCCTGAAAGGGGATGGACTGCTCACAGGGGATGGGGTCCTGAAAGGGAATGGACTGCTCACAGGGGATGGGGTCCTGAAAGGAAATGGACTGCTCACAGGGGATGGGGTCCTGAAAGGGAATGGACTGCTCACAGGGGATGGGGTCCTGAAAGGAAATGGATTGCTCACAGGGGATGGGGTCCTGAAAGGGGATGGACTGCTCACAGGGGATGGGGTCCTGAAAGGAAATGGATTGCTCACAGGGGATGGGGTCCTGAAAGGGGATGGACTGCTCACAGGGGATGGGGTCCTGAAAGGGGATGGACTGCTCACAGGGGATGGGCTCCTCTTTACACGGCTTCACTGTTAGTCACACTGTGCACTTATTTCAATGATTAAAAATATCTTCCCCCAAAAAATGCAGATTAAAATACATTTCTATTACAGTCTATTACTTTAGCAGTTTCTTACTCCAGTGGTTCACATCCCCTTTGAGTCCATTTGTGTCTCCTCTCAAAAATTCGCCCTTCATCGTAAATTACACTACTCCTAAATATATTAATTTATTCACGACAGTTAGAAACAAAACCTTGCTGAACAGAATTGAAACAAACAGCTTGATATTTTTGCCTAAGCTGCACTCTACATTGCCACACTAGCTCCATTTATTTGTACCGATTGGTTTTGTTCAGCTAGCTGCCTTTCCTCACAGCCCCTTTCTCTCTCCGCTTTAACAACTCGACAAACACGGACAATGAAAAATCCTTAAAATAATAAGTTACTTCATGTTACTGTACGTATTTTAACTTATTCTATTCACTCCATCAAAAAAAAACTATGAACACTGAAAGACAATTACTTAGATACATGCTAACTAGCCGTCTAGCTAATCTTTGCTAATACTCCTCGGCTTGACTTAGTAAACTTTAGCAAACGTTAAGTAAACATTGGGACTTTTATGAAAAGCTGATGTTAACGTGTCTGAAAACATGAACACTGTTTTCTTCCCTGCTCGTTTCACTGGAGTCTGCCATTTTGTCCGCTAGCTTTAGCATACTGATCGTGTACGTAAAGCTAGTCAATAATTAATAAATAATAATAATAATCATAATAATAAGCTGAAATGTCCGGGAAGCCCAGGGAGTGAAGCGCAGCTGAAGTTTAAGGCAGCATGTAGCTGTACAGTTAGAATTCAAGCTGTAGGACCAGTTTAAAGACGATACGACCTTAAAAAACAAACCTCCTGTTTACGGCATCTACCGAAAACCTCCGAGAAAAACCGAACTGTACGGAAACCAGGAAGTGAAGTCCGTAAAAAATGCATTTACAAATTATATATTTTATATTTTATAATTTGCTCCTGCTGAACACACTCAGTGTCCTCAAGGTAGGATGATCTTTATCCTTTAATGCCACACTGTTTCTACAATATATCATGTTAAAGTGACAGTGTTACAGTCTAATGTTATGTAGCACACAAGACACCTCATGTTGCTGTGAATTAGCCTAATGCTAGTTACCGTACTAGCGAACCTGGCTACTGGTTTAAACTACACAATAAAATCATTAAGCTCGGTTTAAGAACTTATTTTATTTCCGCAATGAAATATTTACCCCCATTCGAAGTCCATTCTTAACAACCCCTTCTCCTGGTTTTAATAAAATAAATCGTGCTTAGCTTTGTGATTCAGCAGCTAGCGCGCTAACGGACTTTAGCCGATTTTTAGCGATTTCAATGCCAGTGTAATATTTGGACTAATCATATCTACCGAGAGAACTTGTATATTTGTTGTAATTATTTAACACTTTATTGGTTATATTAATGTGAATATGACATTTCTCCTAATAATAGTTCACCTGCTAGTGAACATGCTGCTGCTTTAAATTACACACTAAAATCCTGAACCGAGTTGATGAGCTCGGGTAACGAGAATTTAGTTTATTTCCACAATATAATATTTACCCATTTAAAAGGTGACTTTTCACACCCCTGAGTACTGGTTTTACACTAAATCATGACTAGACTAGTGATTTAGTCAGGTCTAAAGGACTTAGTTACAGATGTATGTTATCTACCTAGAGAACTTCGCTAATCATTTCATTTACACAGTTAGCATCATGCTAGTTGTCGTGCTAGCGAACTCGGCTACTGGTTTAAATGACACAATAAAATCCTTAAGCTTGGTCAAGAATTTATTTTATTTCCACAATGAAATATTTACCCTGTTAGTAGGTCACTTTTAACAACCCTGACTACTGGTTTTACACTAAATCATGATTAGCCTTGTGATCCGCTAGCTAGCGCGCTAGCGGACTTCAGCCGATTTTTACCGATTTAAATTACACTGTAATACTTGGACTAATTATATCTACATGTCTATTTGTTGTAATTAGTACACATTTTATCAGTAAATATAAAATAAATATAATGTTTAGCCTAATGTTAGTTAAGCTGCTAGTGAACTTGGCTGTTTTACATTACACACTAAAATCCTGAACGAGTTGATGAGCTTGACCAACGAGAATTTCATTTATTTCCACAATATAATACTCATCCCCATTAAAAAGTCACATTTAACAACCCTGACAACTGGTTTTATACTAAATCATACTTAGACTACTGATTAATCAGCTCTCGCGCTAAAGGGCATGGTTACAGATGTACACCTATCAGCCATAACATTATGACCACCGACAGGTGCCGTGAATAAGACTGATGATCTCCTCATCATGGCACCTGTTAGTGTGTGGGATATATTAGGTAGTAGGTGAACATTTTGTCCTCATAGTTGATGTGTTAAAAGCAGGAAAAATGGGAAAGTGTAAGGATTTGAGCGAGTTTGACAAATGGTGATGGCTACACGATTGGATCAGAGCATCTCCAAAACTGCAGCTCTTGTGGGGTGTTCCCGGCCTGCAGTGGTCAGTATCTATCAAAAGTGGTCCAAAGAAGGAACAGTGGTGAACCACTTACCATTGTGACCATCATGACCATTATCAAACTCACTGCCTTATTAACTTTTATGCATTAATAGAAAAGTTTGATATTGTGTAATTGAAGAGTCATAATTCTGAGTCACAGAAAAATAATCTATTGCAGAGCCTGTGGATGTGCTGGAGGAATCAGCAGATACTCCCTCTGTCCTCCAGGTATGTGTCAGTTAAATAGTAATATTTTAACTTCATTTAAAACCTACAGGCCACTTTTTTCTAAGTGTGTGTGTGTGTGTGTGTGTGTGTGTGTTAAGGTCATTGAGCCAATCCTGCAGCTGCTGCCCACCGAACCACACGAAGAACCTTCAGCTGTCATTCTGGTAAGAAAATGCTTCATTTATTTACGAAAGCCAATCAATGGATTTTACAAGGTTGTTTTTACCGTAAAGAATGTTAGTATAAATCTGCTATAATAAGAAGCACTTATGATCTTCATGCTCTACATTTCACAGCCGCTCGATGCTGATGAGCCGGACAGTGCCTGCCGCGATGTTCACTGTGTGTCTGTAGTCTCCTCCCTCTCCCAGGTATTCTACACTGCTGTAACTGAGATACAAACACACAAACACCCTTCTTTACAAGATCTAATGTTAAGTTTTGTTTCTCTATTTCTAGCCAGTGGACATTAGCAGAGACATCATTGGAATGATGAGGGGTCCAGAGAGTCGGCTCTGCTTGTTTGAAACCGCAGAGACACACTGCTTGACTCGCGAGGTAAATCACAGTCTTTATTACTCTGATGAAGAGAATGGACATTTTTGAACTGACATGATTTTTAGAAGAGCACTTTTGTGAAATGTGGTTGTAGATCTTGAGTTTCATCTAATTGTCTTTTACAGGGATTCCCTTATTGTACCAGTGATGAGGAGAGTTTCACTGGCATTCAGGTAAGGGATTATTCATTGTGGCATCACGAAATGTTATGAACTGCAGTGACTTATTGTGTTTGTGTGTTTTAAGATTGTTGAGCCGAACATCCAGCTGCTGCCCACAGAACAACCTCAAGACCCTTCACCTGTTTTTCTGGTAAGCAAAGCTTTCATTTATTTACTAAAGCTGATCACTGGATTTTACAAGGTTGTTTTTACTGTAAGTGACAGAATATTAGTATGAAACTGCTGTGATCAGAAGCACTCATGATCTTCCTGCTCTACTTTTCACAGCCGCTCGATGCTGGTGAGCTGATCAGCGCTTGGCGTAATATTCAGTTCCTCTCTGCACAGGCCTCCATCTCCCAGTTAAAGGTATTCTACAGTGCTGCAGCTGAGATACAAACACACAAACACCCGTCTTTACAAGTTCTAATGTTTAGTTTTGTTTCTCTATTTTCAGTCAGTGGAAATTAAAACATACTTCCTGGGGATGATAAGGGGCCCACAGAGCCGTCTTTGTTGGTTTAAATCCACCAAGACGAGCAGCTTGAATCACATGGTAATCACAGACTTAATTACTCTGAGAAAGAGAATTGATGATTATTAGACGCTCACGTTTGTGAAATAGATCTTGAGTTTCAGCTTTTTGTCATTTGCAGGGATTCCCTTATGAGTCCTCCATAGAGGACTGTTTCACTGGCATACAGGTAAGGGATTATTTGTTGTGGCATCGCAAAACTTTTGTTAATTGCAGTGACTAATTGTGTTCACTTTAATTTGTTCTCTTAAGGCTGAATCTGGGAGGGTTACAGAGTTCATCTCCTGTAACCGAATGGAGACATCATTCGTCGTGCCACATTATTTTGTGATAAAGTTATTGCACTGTCATGAAGTGTATCTTGTAGTTAGTAACTATTAGAATTTTGTCAGTTGTGCTTTTATTTGTCTGCTGTGTCAATATTTTTTTTATTCAACAGCAAACCATTACAACGGTAACCTGCACTTTGCTGTATGTGGCTGAAGATGGACAGATGTTCACCTCCACTTGGGACTATGATCACAACAACTGTGAGGTAATTCAGACTTTCAGACCTGATGTGTATATACATATGCTGCTATTCCCCTGATTCGGATACTGTAAAATTTACTGTGTGAGTTTTAATGATTTAATGATTTGGCTTGCAGGAGAGTGAGGAGCGCCTTAACCCAGTGGAGTTGGAGGTGCCCTTTATTTGGTACGATCCTCTTCACTCTTTAATGATGTAACAGTGTATTGTATGTTTAATATACACTAAACATTTACATCTCTTGTTTCTTAGCTGCCATCTTTCAGACAGAGGGGTGACTGAAATCGGCCTGAAGGTGCCCGCACTTCGTGAGGCATTTGCTGTGAGTAAAACCTTTATTCAGCTGCTGTTACTGCGCAGGTAAAGTCCACTCTGCTTTACCTTTTATATTGTGTGCTGTCTTATATTCAGACTCTGCTTGCCAGCATCCACAACCAGAACTTCTTGTTCATGGTTGGAAAGAAGATCGTCATGCGACTGGCAGCAGCTAACAACCAGGTGACTTCAGAATGATGAAAGACTGTATCATTTTTGTGGTTGAAATAATTTCAGTTTCTCAGCCATAGCCAAAGTGAGTTACAGAGATTTTTTCGTTTGCTTTAACAGGATGCAGTTGGCCTACGAGGCCCTGATTCGATTCCTGAGGACGCCTTCCAATCAGGAATCGATTAAAGCAGAGCTCAGCTCCTGTGTAAGCTAATAAACGCCTGTGTGAAATGACAGATGTTTAAAGATAACAGATTTTGCTAATATAGAAAACAGGACTCCAATATGTAAAGCTAATTTATTTTTGTATCTTTTCTACTCTGTGCAGGACCACCACTACAACTTCCTGGATGTTTTTTTTTGAGCTGATTTTCTTCAGCTACTTTATAAATGGCTCAAAACCTCAGCCAGTAAGTGTCTTATCAGGAGATTTCTAAGCAATGTATGAGTTTCAGAACATGGTCTCTTTGATCTGGTTTTCTTTTTCCATATTTTTTAAACCTGATAAGACATGGCATTAATGAAGCTTGTCTTTCTTTCCAAAAGTTTAAGGGAGGATTCTTGGAGCGCCTGCTTGCGCTCTTCAGCATGTGGGAGGTTTGTTTTTTTTAAGTTGTATCGTCTTTAAACTGATATTTAAGCAGAGCACACACGCTGGTTCGTTTAGACTTCATATTTTAGCTGTAAACTAAGTTTGTGTTTATTATTCAATAATGTTTTGCAATAGTTTAAGCATGTATAGTTTTTATATATGTAACGGAGGCTTGCGCTAGGTGCCGTGCAGCGAGTTGTATAAAGCATGTTTCAACTTGCTTATAAGTCACCTTGCTTTTACTACCTTTACTCCACTGATCTCAGTAGTATTACAAGCTGCACTTTAGCTTATTTGTTAGTGCGCCCATGCTTAAGCGTGCTATTACTTTTCATGCTGATAAGTATTGTAGTTTATTTTATATTAATTTTTCAGTGCATTTTTACGGACTTCACTTCCTGCACACGCTAGAAACACGGTTCCAACGTTAAAATGTTGCTCATGTTGTGCTTAAGTGTGCTATTTCGTTTCATGCTGATAAGTATAGTTTAAAGTAATAGTTTAAATTATAGTTTATTTTATATGCATTTTTAAATGCATTATGGACTTCAGATCGCTACTGTGTGTGTGTGTGTGTGTGTGTGTGACGTTTAGACTTCATATTTTAACTGTGACTTTAGTTTGTATATATTATTTGAGAATGTCCTGCAGTAGTTTAAGCATATATATATATATCGTATATCGTATATTGTGTATTTGACGGTGGCTAGCGGTAGTGCATGTAAAGTATTAGTGCCACTGATCTCAATGACGTTACAAGTGTATATATATATATGAGGTATGTTACTCAAGGTGGTTCCAACGCTAAAATGTTGTTCATGTTGTGCTTAAGTGTGCTGTTAAGTTTCATGCTGATAAGTATTATAATTTATTTTATATGGATTTTTAAATGTATTTTTCACGGACTTCAGACCGCGCGTGTGTGTGTGTGTGTGTGACGTCAGCTAGAGTGAGGGAGGACGTTTTTTTTTAATTATTTGAGCATGTCTTGCAATAGTTTAAGCAACATATTCGCAATCACACTCGCATTTTCTTCTGGAAATGCAGCATTCTAGTTATTATTATTATTATTATTTTGTTTCCTGGCTGCGCTACTAGTCCTAAACGGTAATAACTAGGGATGCCACAATACTCAATATAATATTGAACCGTTCGGTACGACCTCCACGGTTCAATATGCGTATGTGCACCGCGGTTTTTCGTTTTTTCCATAAAACAATAATAACCATGCATTTTATTACTCTCTGAACTGCCTGTTTGTGTTTGCCTGTACTGTATGTCTACGCGCTGAGACAGACACGCCTCCCCGCGAGTAAATATCCTATCAGTGAGCGCTAAAGTTAGGGCCGGTAACCATGCTTGCAATGCTGGTGTCAGATTTCACTCTAACCCTGGAGAGCGGTGAAGCGAGACAAATATGAGGAAGCAGTTCCGTCTTTCAAATCTGTGTTGTGGGGACATTTTGGATATGGTGTCGACTATGATGACGATGAAACAAAAATGCTAAAGAAAAAAATGACTGTGTTTAAGCAGTGTTACACACGAGTTACATACTGACATGGAAATACTTCCAACATGACCACACATCTGCAGCTCCATCACCCAGAGATATCACTGTGTGGAAGCAGGATGGCAGAGCAGGTGACACAGGCATCCAAAAAGCAACAGTCCCTAGCTGATTCCTTCCAGCATTCATACACAACTGGTTCCCGAGAGACACAAAATATAATTATAACATCATAATTGCTAAAGATTTGCAGCTGTTTTCTGTGATCGTTGATGTGGGCTTATAAAAGTGCTCGAACCGCGTTACACACTACCGACACAGCCTTTTCTCCCGATCTCTACAAAAAAACGTGCAAAAAAAAATCTAAAACCAGTTGGCTAAAGCGCAAAGCCTTGCTCTAATAACAGATAGTTGGGCCACACGGGCAACAGAGAGTTGTCTCACCCTTACTGTTCATTACATAGCGGATTGGGGAAAAAAGAGTGCAACTAAAACCTTTTTTTTTTCTTAACATACTTACTGTTCCTGTCACCTAAGCAAAGAATAATGGACGAAAAACCTTTAATTTGCCAAGCCATCTGAACTGAAAACCGTGGTTAAAAACTGCGGTACGTATTGAACCGTGGGTTAACTGTATTGTTGCATCCCTAGTAATAACTAAAATTATGGTTCCAACGCTAAAATGTTCATCATGTTATGCTTATGTGTGCTATTACTTTTCATGTTGATAAGTATGATAAGTAAAGAAAAAAGATATAGAAAGACAGATTTACAAACAAAAAAACGTTGCCAGGGGGAGGGAAGTATACAACTTCAAAATATAATACAAGATATGCATATAAGTATGCATATATACAATCAAATAAATATATTGTAAAAATCACAAGCTTTTAAAGTTCTTACAGCCTTCTTATTCATAGAGTCCCGAATAAAGTCAATATAAATACATATTTCAGTTAACAAAACCATAAAACTGAGTTTGTTTCTAGTAAATTTACATTTATGAATATAAAATTTGGTCAAAAGAATAAGTAAATTAATTAAGTAAAAGTACTGTTCCTCTTGGTCAGGGTAGTCAGTAAAGCCAAAGAGTACATTTGCCCATAAGAGTGAACAAGGTCTTAAACACTGAATATTTTCATTAATAAATTTTTGGACCTTACACCATAGTGTAACTGAGTATGTACAGTGCCAAAATAAGTGCAAGGCAGTTTCCTCATATTCATTACAAAAACTACAATTTACATTTATTCCTTTTTTAAATTTTTGTAAATAATGATTTGCTGGATAAAATCTGTGAATGAGCTTATAAGAAACCTCTTTAACCTTATTTCTAAGATGATATTTCTGTGGGAACAACCACACTTTCTTCCAGCAAATCAATTTACCATTCAATAAAGAGAGCCAATGAGATAAAACATAAGGTACAGTAACAATTTCTCTTTGGAAAAGAGTATGAATGGCTCTATTATTATTCTTGAGGTTTGAAAAAATGAAAATATTATCAGTGTAAAGAACCAAAAATATAAAATGCCCGCTAGGGTCGCAGTAATAATGTAAAACATCACCAGCAAACTTATTCTTTAGTGTTAAAACACCTGCCGAATGTTCAGATCCATGAGAAAACCATACATCACCTCCCCACTGCGATTCCCAGAAGTTACAGTCAATAACAGTTGAGTGAGACTCTTGAAAGAAACAGAAATCGGTGTTGTATTTCTTCCCATAAAGAAAAAGATCTTTACGCTTCACAGAACCTCTCAAACCCCCTGGCATTTAGAGAGATAGCAGAGATAGAAATAATGAACAAGTTAAAGAACAAAAAAGTCACAGTAAGTGCAAAAAGAGCACAAGTAGTGAGTATAAATCTGAGAAATGTAGCTCAGCTGAACATACTGAGAGAAAATCCTACTGTCAAGGCATGACAACTGGCAGCCGAAAGAAAGTAAAGACATAAAAAACACGCGCTGTAACAATACAGAAGCATCATCCGTAGATGTGTCTTCGTTTGTTTTTGTTTTCCTTCTTCTTTTCCCCTTATTATTTTATTTATTCTTCAGCACACGCAGGCAAACGGATCTCCATGCCATTAATGAAGGTGCGTGCACCAATGTAGTAGGCAGCTTTTCCAGCTGCGCGTGCTTCTTCTACCATAGGCCACAGCTTCTTTCGTCTTTCTCTGTCTAATGGAGTGAGGTCTTCCATAAACCGCAACCCATTGTCCTTCAAATAAACCAAAGACTTCGCGCATAGTACAGTTTATGTCTCGCATCCCTGACAATGCGTGATATAAACTATGACGGCGCGAGGGACAGACTTGCTGCCAATCTGATTCTGCTTTTTCCCCCAATCTTTGAACTGAGTCTATAGCAAAGGAGAATTTGCCCTTCCCTTCAGGATATGTTTGCTCACATATGCGTATGACTTCATCCCTGATGTTCTCCTTCTCCTTTTCTGGGAACCCTCTTAACCGAAGATTCCAGCTCCTTGAGTATCTCTCCAGGTCAGCTAAACGAGTTTCACACGTCTCAATTCGCTGCTCCCCGAGTTGCAGCCGAGAAGCTAGGTGGTCAACTTTCACTTTTACATCTTTGACTTCAGCAGAGACAAAGTCCACAGTCTTTTTCAAGCCCTCAATTTTCATAGCATTGGAACTCACCAACTTCTCGATTGAATCAGAGCGCTCGTTGATCAGTGATGAAATAGATGATAACATCGTGACCACAACCTCCAAAGTTTCCATTTTCCCTTTCTTAAAGGCAGGTTTAGTTGGAGTGTTGGGAAGATGAGCTGAGCAAAGAGCATCCAGAGTATTACCAAAACCGGGATCAGTAACAGCAGAAAGCGCATAGTTGTGCATATATCTGCAGATATATCCATCGGACTTTCCACCCGTTCTTTACGTTTTTCAGCACTTTCTGACATGTTTATGCCACAATTATATCCTTAATAAAGCACACAACGGATGCGTGAGTTAGCCAGTTGAAAGCAGGCAGTTTACGAAAGTTATAATATTTTTCTGTCAGCAGAGCTACTAGAAGTTATCTTAACATGCCGCCATCTTGGAGCCCTTACCCAGGTGTGCTATTACTTTTCATGCTGATGAGTATTATAGTTTTTTTTATATGGATTTGTATTTGGACTGCAGACCGCTGCTGTGTGTGTGTGTGTGTATAAGAGAGAGAGAGAGAGAGAGAGAGAGACAGAGAGACACGTCAGCTAGAGTGAGTGAAGAGGTTTATTTGAGAATGTCTTGCAATAGTTTAAGCATGTATAGCTGTTATATTTATAACGGAACGTACATGCTGTCATCAAACCTCATCTAAGTTAACTTGCTAGTTATAGCTTTCATTGCTTATGGTACTTTGTTAGTGTGTTCGCCTCCCATGCTGAAGACCTGGGTTCGAGACCCGCTCAGGGTTGTATTTATATATTATTTCAGAATTTCTTGCAATAGTTTAAGCAGCATATCGCTTAAACGATAATAGCTGAACTTTGGTTGTCATTAATGTACAATTGTACAACAACTACTAGATTATGTCTTGTAGGCATTTACACTGAGGCATTAATTATCTTTACAGCTTTAATGAGAAAACCAACAGAATAACACACTATCCAGCACACTATCCAGCATTTTAAACATTACTCTTCTATGCATCACTCTGGGTCCCCCTAGCGGCTGTATGGTATAATACACCCCAGATAATACACAATACCCTGACATCTCCTGCTTTAAGTTAAATACTTCAGGTTATATTTCTGTTTACTTTATGAACATAATAACATTCATATTATCCTTCTTGTCTAGTAACCTTACAACACAACATTCGCTCTGTATGTAACTCTAGAGCTTACTGATCAACATTTGTTTATTTTTACATTAAACATACCATTAGTCTGTTATTGTTGTAACACGTCACAATTTCAAATGTCAAATGTCAGAATATTCATTACTCTGTTGTGTTCATAACCAAATCTGGTCACATAACACATTTAACATGATAAAAACACTAATAGTACTGACAGTATGTAATCGTTCACTTTAATTTTTTCCAGCAGGCTTGATCTCTCTGTCTGATTTAGTGATGTTAGATTTCATTGCATCAGTTCTGATGCTAAATCATACAAGGCTGAGCTTTCAGTGGTGATTGACCTGGACTTGTCACTGTCTTTAAAGTCATTTTCAGAACTCCTTTACTGAATATGTCTGAGATTTCTCCTTTTCCCTGCCTCCTTTTCACTGTAAACCAATTTGAAAGTGCCCGTGCCTACTAGATCCTTTTAAAAGTTTTCGCAAGCAAGTCTGTATGCTCAAATTGAAAATCCTGATTTGCTCGTACTTCATTTCTGAATCTATCAGCCAGAGCTCCTGGCATCCACCGACACCACCGTTTCCTTTTCTGGATCATAAAGTTCCAGGACTGGAGTTTTAGTGACCACATCCTTAAGTTTGCTGAATGATCTTTTTGCTAGTGTTCCCCTGTCCATTCCCCTCTGTCCTTTTCTTTTGCACTTTCTGTACTCGTTAGGTAATGCTGGACATTTTCTGATGTTTTTATGTCCTGTTTTACCACACCAGCCACACTCTGTGTCCTCTATTCTGTCCTCACCACTTGTGTTTCTCTCTCATCCAGAGAGTGTTTGCCACCTTTGATGACTGCCTGGAGGCTACCTCTTGTACACTCCCCACTGACTGACCCTCCTGCTGGCTAATCTGCTGTGCAACATCCTCAGCCTGCTGTCTCATTTGCACTGTCATTTTTAAGGTAATTGCTGTCATAAGCTGCATTCTCTCAGGAGCTCAGTGAATTCAAGCATGGTGGCGTGATAGAAAAATTCCTATAAACACACTCCTAAACCTTGTGGAAAGCCTTCCCAGAAGAGTTGAAGCTGTTATAGCTGCAAAGGACGGGACAACTCCATCTTAAACCCTACAGATTAAGAATGGGATGTCATTAAAGTTCAGGTGCAGGTAAAGACAGACGTCCCAAAACCTTTGGCAATATAGTGTAGTTTATAAATAGGAACATGAAGTAAAGTTGGTTTATTTATTTACTAACACTTATTTATTGCTTAATTATCTGTCTGTTTAGGCTATTTGTGAATGAGTTAAGGTCTACATGCTCCTCTCAATGTATTATCCACCTCCTTTAGACACAAGCCATAGTACATGAAAGATGTTGTCTAAAGGTACTGGCTAACTACCTTAAGTGTAAGTACCTCCTGATCTTCTCTGAAAACTTGCTGATGATGGGAGTGACCAACAGAGGGTTTCTCCATCACTGCTGACTGATATTTTTATTTCAGTGTGATAACTCTATGGTGTGTGACTCTTACTGACTTTCCCCCTCATTACTGCATGTCCTGAGAGTGACAACACATTATCAGGTTATACCCCTGTAGGTTTTTCTTGGTGTGTTTCTCATGCTGCAGAAAATACAATCATTAAAGTAAATTGTATGAATTTAGATAGTTAACTGTATGGAATAGTTTCTTTTAAAACCAGTGTGGGTTCTAACACAGTGTTACAACATGCCCCCTGTGAACTACTGAGATTCAGACCTCAATACTCAATTCTGCAGGCTGAATAAACATTTAGAGACTATGTAGTATTATAACTGAGAGATTATAGATTAAAATGATACTAAATTTGTCTAGTTTTTAATATAACACTAAACACAATGCTTTTATTATCTTCCAAATTTGTTTGATTTTTTTTTAACCCAGTGTTGGTATGGCAACCAGTAAATACAGGAAGTTTAATCATAACAGTGTATGAGGAAAAGTAGAAATTTACCTCTAAAGGGAAGAATTTTGCTCTCTAAGGCTGAAGATCTCTCCAGACTCACTTATGCAGCTCTTTCTTTGTTATACACTTTAAATAAAATGGACATAATGTTATTGGATTTTGTGGAAGAACAACAGTTAGGAAACTGTGCGAAAGGAAGTGTGCTTTTTGTTTCATCTGATAATCTGGGTGCAAATTCTTTCTCAGGACTACAGGAGAGTTTCAGTGTTGAGCACCCATGTCGGTTCTGCTTTGCAAAGAGGAGTGAAATCCAGGAGAAGGAGGTCTGGTCATTTGAACTGAGAACCAAGCAGGAGCATGACAGGCAAGTGGCTGAAGTGTTACACAATGAGCGTTTGGTAAAGCAGTATGGTGTGAAAGGTGGCTGTGTGTTAAGTGAAAGGTTGGAACATTTTCACACAGTTGGTGGTTTTCTACCTGACATAATGGAGGGTATCATCCCTTATGAAATGTCCTCGTGCATTAATGATTTGGTCTCAAGGAAATTAATCTCTCTTAGATCCCTGAATCAAGCTATCAAGCAGTTTCCTTACAAATTCTCAGACAAACTTGATCAGCCTCAGATCATCCCAGGCACATTTCCCTCAAAAGGTACCTTTTTACCTTTAACAATCTTTCCTCATTTCACATTGCGCCCTAAACACCACTACATTGAGCACTATCCACAGCTCATAAGAATGTACGGACCTCTAAGAGATATGTGGACGATGCGATTTGAGGGAAAACACCAAATTCTTCAAGCAGGTAATCCATGACACCAAAAACTTTAGCAGTTTGCCATCAAAGGCTGCTGGCTTACTACATTGACTCTCCCTCCTTTCTCAAGCTATCCATAGAGACAGAGAAGGTGACTGGAACTTTGATTTCAACTTTCCCTGAGAACATTCAGGAATTCCTGAGACAAACATATGCAGTTCAGAACACTGTCCTCACAGCATCATCTGTGAGCATTAATGGAATCAAGTATAATCCAGATATGGTTGTATCTGTTGGTACTTGTTCAGGCCTGCCTAATTTCAAAATTCTTGTCATCAACAGTGATGTTCTGTTTGTGTGTAAAGATCTGACATGTTGGTACATTGAGGACCTGCATTCTTTTGAAATTTGCAGTGATGTGCTATCACTGTCAATCACCAAACTCTCAGATCTGAATGACCCATTACGTTTGCCAGCCTATAAACTTCGGGGCAGGACCTATGTTGCACTCCAACATTACATCATATGCTGAATAGTGATAATTCAGGTTTAAAGGGACTTCATAAATTCTGCAAATTGAAATGATTTATTCTCATTCTTATTCAGGAGACAAAAAGGCTTATTTTTGAAATTATTCCTGACTGCTGAGGTCTGACTACTATGTCAGAAGATAGCAAGCATTGCTTCTCAAGTTTCTGGAGGACACAAAAACATCATATAATTTCATTCAACTTCAAGTGTTCAAGTAGTATCAATGGGTTTACTGAGAAACAAACTGAAATCTAATTCATTTTCTTTAAATTGTCACATCCTGCATGCACTCCTGAGAGAGCAGCAGTTAAATGCTATTCTGTGTGAAAGGCTGATCCAGTGAAATGGATTATATATTGAAGTTGATTTCTCAACAAACCAATTTATTTGCCTTAAATGCTTGGACTGTATGGCACAAGTCACATGAAATTATTCATGCTTTTGTGTACTTTTTAAAGTACATTTAAACAAGGATGAAACTTTTCAAATCATTTTTTCAAAGGATGGGTTTAGAATTATGCAATTGGACAATTGTTTTTCTGTGGAAGTTATCACTTTAATTTAAGAAAACTAACTCAATTCTTCAATCTTTGTAGAGAGAACAAATATGGAGACAAGGACTGTACTCCGACATCAGAAAAATCATACTTCCTGTGAAACCACAGATAGTTGATTCCCTGATGGAGCAACTTGAAGAAAAGCTGGGAAATCAGTACACTTTCACAAGATCCAGACTTCAACAATTCCCTTTTGAAAAGAGGTAAGAAAGTACAATAAAATAAATATAAAATACAGAAAGGAGATTAGATTGAAAGAAGGAAAAATGGATATTTAAGTGATTTTAAAAATTCAATCAATTCTTCTCTACAATTATGTATTCTGATAACTTTTAAAATATCAAATTGTCAGTTTTAGAATAGGCCTTCAGTTTGATTTATTATCTGTTCATGCAGTAGTTTGAATGTCTGTATTCCTTCCTGCATCCACTGCTTGTCATGATTGAAAAGGCCTGTACATTTAGACATATTATAGTGTTATTAATTTAGTTTCACATTTTTATGTGAGTATATGCTCTTAAAAGATGTTTTGTGGCTTACTTTCACCTCATTGTTGCTATATGCCCTGTTTTTAGGACTGTGACGACAATGAAGACATGTCTGTCATTCCAATTGGAATTCTGACGCTTATTCCCGAGCACTCTGCACCCGCAACATTACTCTATTCCCTGCATTTTGATGCTAAAACAACAGCTATCATTTTGGAAGGTACCGTGGTTGTGGATCACGTGGAAAATCTTCCACAAGCAATGTGACTGCTCTTTGGACTGATTTATGCTCTAAATGTAGAGTATTGAAAAATGTCAAGTTTACTTAATGTGAAAGTTGGTTTTAGAATAGTTTTATTAGAAGACAATTTTAAAGAGAACTGTATTAGGAAAGCTGTACTAAACTTACAGACTGTTCAGTGTTTGCAAACTCTGCTTTTGACCACTTATTTATTATGTTATTATTCAATATATTATTTATTGTCCTTTATTTTATGAGTGCAGTATGTGCTTTTTTTTGTCTAAAATGTTTTTGGCGGGCCATGTTGACAGGCATGCTTTAAGAAATGTCTTAAATTAATCTTGTTTTATAGAGCAAATAAACATTCTAGTGTTGTGCCAAATCTGTTGTCTGTCTTTGTATTCTCAACTTAGAATTTTCGGTACAACTTGCTTGAGAAAGTTAAGGTGATCAGTTTCCACAGATTCTTCTAGTAAGATGAACAAGCAGGTTATGTAATAAAAAAAAAAACTATTTTGTTTGAGTTGGAATGCCATGCCTCAGCAGACAATAAGTCGACTCGTGAACAGCATGAGGCGTCGTTGTCAAGCTGTAATTGATGGTCAAGGGCACATGACAGATTATTGAGACATTGACATTTTTTGTTGTGGTATACCCACCACTGTTGTTGGCTTTTGTTTTAATAAATTGTTTGAGATGAAATCACTATTGCATGCTTCTACTTAAATGCCGTACTTTCATGATATAATATCACTGTAGCGTGAACTTTTTACATTTTCCATAAATTTCACCCAAAAGCCAAATATCCTTAATTTTATGTGAGTAGTGTATGTGATAAGTACGGAAGCCCAGAGAGGCCATGTGATATTATTTTTTTTTGCTTTTGTTTTCTTGTGATCACGACTTAATTTTCTCGTGATCTCGAGATAACAAAAGTTGTTTTCTCGTGATCACGACATAACCAGATCCACGGTGAAGTTAGTTTGATATTCGGACATTAGACAGACATTCGGAAGCGGTAGTTTAGGGACCGTCGACAAATTTCTGTACGACTGAAATGTGGTACTTGTTACTTAACTGACTACGTTCCCCAGTTATTCTAATTTCTTTTTAAATATACATGTGGCATTGCAAACAGCATTTGTTTATTTATAAATAAAAATTGAATTAATTGATAGTATTAATTATGTATCATGTGAATTAATTTGCTATTATAAGTTTTTTTTTTTTTTTACTAAAAAATAAATTATTTCTTCAATAGCTTCTAGGTCATGTGACCCTGTGACCCAAATCTAGTACCAAAATGATCTACTTGAACACCTCCACAGGGTACACTTCTTTGTATCCCAAAAAATCTCTTTTTTTATTTATTTATTTTTTTTAATTTTTATTTAAAAAAACACAAATTCTTCAATAGCTTCTAGGTCATGTGACCCGGTGACCCTAAACTAGTACTAAAATAATCTACTTGGACACCTCCACAGGGTACACCTCTTTGTATCCCAAAGAATCTCTTCTTTTATTTTTATTTTAATTTTTATTTTCAAAAAACACTATTTCTTCAATAGCTTCTAGGTCATAACGTGTCTCTGTAAAACTCCTCCTATTAAGGAAGTGTCGAGTCTGAGACGACTGCAGTCCTTCATAAACAGATTAGGTTTATTCTCAGTTTATGGAGAAATCTGTCTGATTTTTATAACTTTGTAAGGAAGTGATTACTCACTGGACCTAAACAATCCTGAAATCAGCGTGTGTTTAATTTTTATCAAAGTGAAAGTGAAACTGTGAGAGTTCGGACTGGAGAGAACAACAGCAGCAGTAAAATAAAATGGCTTCTAAGTTTTCAGAGGAGGATTTCTCCTGTCCTGTGTGCTGTGAAATCTTCAAGGATCCTGTTTTACTGCACTGCAGTCACAGTGTGTGTAAAGTGTGTTTGCAGAAGTTCTGGGAGGCCAAAGGATCCAGAGAATGTCCTGTATGTAGGAGGAAGTCATGGGATAATCCTCCCATGAATCTGGCCTTAAAGAACCTGTGTGAGACTTTCTTACAGGAGAGAAGTCAGAGCTCTTCATCAGGGTCTGAAACAGTCTGCAGTCTGCACCTTGAGAAACTCAAACTCTTCTGTCTGGACGATCAACAGCCGGTGTGTGTGGTGTGTCAGACTTCAAGAAAACACACCAACCACAAATTCTGCCCCACTGATGAAGCAGTAACAGACTGTAAGGTAAATAAAATGTACATATCATGTTACACAAAAAATGAGAAAGAATCTAATATTAATTAACACTTAATTAACGTTAATGTGGGCGCTGGTGGCTCAGTGGTAGGTTTCAGGGGCGTCGCTAGGGCTCGAGCCCCGGATATTTTTAATCTAGCCCCGAATGTTTTATCCCGAATTTTCCTCAGGAGTGTAGAGGAATTAATGAAATGTTGATCGTTTTAATAGAGCACTGTTGCCGTTTACTGTACACGATTTTGACTGACATCTCTCTCCGCACGCGCACACACACACACACACACACACACACACACACACACACACACGCGCCAAAATACCGCGAGAGTGTGCGCTCGAATATGCTCTAGAACTGCTCTCGCGATACTTTAATGTCCTACACCTGTCGGTCTGCGCGGCGCCGCTTTCACACCACGTGACTAAAACACCTTACAGCCCTTAAACGGGACAGCAATAAAAATGTCAGAAAACACAATCTTCTAACTTCTAATATTTAATGTTAACACAGTTGATAAAAGTCGGCTAACAAATGTATGGTGTGTCAAAAAGGAGGCCCACTGTCTCTGATTCTGAAAACCCCTGACATATAGGACCCAAGACCTACAAAAGCCTTAAATTAAATAATCCTAAAGATAGATCTAAATAAAATCTAAACTGTTAAAGCGCTAAGACATTACAGTCTGAACCTCATGACTTTCTATTATTCAACTAATGCGATATTTAAGTTAAAATACGGACATGACTTAGGGGAACAATGGACCAGAACAGACTCTATCATTCAGCTGTTCTGTCTATTGATAAAGGAATTCTCAGCACTAGAAATACTAGTATGGTAATTGACCGTTTTGCTCAAGGCTCGGAGATACTCTCTGATGATTCCACCCTCAAAAAAATATTATAGAAAAGTCATCAAGAGCATGAAGTAGACAAGATACAAGCAGTAAGATAGCTGAGAGATGAGAGAACGATAAGAGAAGAGAAGCTGTAAAAAATAAAAAAATAAACAAAGAATAATTCATACAGTAGTGCCAGCATAAATCAGGAATGAAATAATAGGTGCATGTATAATATAGATTATTGTAAAATAATAGTAATAATAAAGGATCAGCACGGCACAACTTAACACACAAGCAGTAAAAGAGATAATATTGCATGGTATACCTGTGAGAGAAAATGTCATGAATTTAATGAACTCCTTTTTTAGTAGCAATACTCTGAAATGATGGGAGGAGTCAGAAACAAGATTGTACTGTTTGTGTTAATTTGTGTTTATTATTAAACAATATTACATAAAAATGCCCTTACAAAACGTGTTATTCTTGCTTACCCCCTCTCCTAAATTAGCCCCGGATGTTTTGGGCTCAGCCCCTGATGTTTTCAAATCCTAGATACGCCCCTGGTAGGTTTCTCACCTACCATGTGGAAGGCCCGGGTTCGATTCCCAGCCAGTGCCCACACCCCAGCCACTGGATGTAGTGCTGGTCCCAAGCCCAGATAAAATGGGAGGGTTGCGTCAGGAAGGGCATCCGGCATAAAACCTGTGCCAAATTGTTGTGCAGACCATTTGGTCTGCTGTGGCGAACCCTCGTGCACGTAGGGAGCAGCCGAAAGATCAACTTTATTAATTAATTTAATTACAGTAAACTTTATTACAGTTTCCTTCTGCACTTGGATTTTAAAAGCTTCTCAGAGTGCTTGTTAAAGGAGAATATACTGTAGCTAATACTATTATTATTTATAAACTAATATTGAACATATTTACAGTTAAACCCTCTTAATAAACAGTGATCTGAGTTAATGATGTGTACAATAAGAGCTGAAACACAGAGTCTCCATGCAGTGTGTTGATTTGTTTCAGGAGGAGATCAAAACTGCACTGAAGCACCTACAGGAAAAACTGAAGATCTTTAAAGACTGTAAACTGAACTGGAGTCAGACTGCAGAACATATAAAGGTTACAATCAGTAACATGGTTTTGATAGAATTATATTCTCCATCATTGTAAAATCAGTTCTATTTCATTTGATTTCCTCTTCACTGCAGATTCAGGCCCAACACACAGAGCGTCAGATTAAGAAGCAGTTTGAGAAGCTTCACCAGTTTCTACGAGATGAAGAGGCAGTCAGGATCACTGCACTGAGAGAGGAAGAGGAGCAGAAGAGTCAGATGATGAAGGAGAAGATTGAGAAGCTGAGCAGAGACATATCATCTCTTTCAGACACAATCAGAGCCATAGAAGAGGAGATGAAAGCTGAAGACATCCTGTTCTTACAAGTGAGGATCATTTAGTCAGTATTTATACTGTGAGAAAGTAAAACTTCTTTCCATCATCAGAAACATCACATTTCAGTGGTGTAAAAATGTAAATCATATCCACTGATATTTGCTTTGTTGTTTTCCAGAACTACAAGGCCACAGTGAAAAGGTGAGTGATGTGGTTCCTGTCTCTCTGGTTCTCTGTGTTTCTGAACCCAAAGCCACAGCAACACTGACTCCTGAATGTTTTTGCAGAGCCCAGTGCACACTGCAGCATCCAGAGGAGCTTTCAGGAGCACTGATCCATGTGGCAAAACATCTGGCCAACCTGAAGTTCAGAGTCTGGGAGAAGATGCAGGACACTGTCCAATACAGTAAGAATCTTTTTTTTATTCTTTGAGTGTGTGCACATGTTTATTAACCATTAATGAAGAGTTACAGAGTCTTACAAAAGTTTTAGAGTTATCATAGAATTAGAATTGTTATAATGATTACATTTCTATTTTAAACACACTCCGAAAACTGCACAAGTCATCAAGTTAAAATATCACAAGGCAAGTTGTTAATTTTGTAATTACAGTTATCATTTCTTGGTTTCGGCAAATGTTAGCTAGTTTCATGTGAATGTAATGTTGAAGTTAGCTTAGCTCCATTGTGTGTGTGTGTGTGTGTGTGTGTGTTTTCAGTACCTGTAACTCTGGACCCCAACACTGTTCATCCTACACTCATTGTATCTGATGATCTGACCAGTGTGAGATTCAGTGATAAGGAACAGAAACTTCCTGATAATCCAGAGAGATTTGGTAAATATTTGTCTATACTGGGCTCTGAGGGCTTTAACTCAGGGACACACTGCTGGGATGTTGAAGTTGGAGACTGTACATGGTGGCATGTGGGTGTGATGACAGAATCTGCTCAGCGGAAGGGGGATATATACTTCAGAAGTGGAATCTGGTTTGTGTGGTATAAAGATTGTAAATATGGAGCATGTTCTACACCACAGACATCCTCTCACCTCTCAGTAGAACAGAAACTCCAGAGGATCAGAGTGAAACTGGACTGGGACAGTGGAAAGCTGTCATTCTCTGACCCTCTCGCTAACACACACATACACACTTTCACACACACATTAACTGACAAATTACTGCCATATCTAAATGTTGGCTATAAAGAATCTCCTCTAAAGATCCTGCCACTTCAGTTCTCTGTAAGAGTGAATCAGATCAGTTAGAGCTGATATTGTTTTATTCCAGATCATTCATGAAATATTGCAGATTAAAAGATTCATATTCTTTGTGAAAGTTTGTTTTTACAGAAGCACTGAACAGTTCATTGTGAAAAGTTTATTGAAGTGCTGTGACGTTATTTCAGCTCACCTTGTCAATGAAATCAAAATAATGTGAAAACTGGGAATATTGATAGAATATTCAGGGCTTAAACAAACAGGAGGAAATTAAAATCATAAAAGTCTGTTTAAATGTAGAATTTGAAATCTGAAATAGATGATTTAATTTCACTGATGTATTTTAAATCTTTTGAAATAAACTGAGACTTTGAAAGCTAATGTCTTTAGTGTATTTACTCTTGTTACCGTCGCTATTTAATGTGCTTACGTAAGCAATCCCACTCTTGTTATTGTCACTCTTTATTATGTTGGCTTGAAAGAGACAACATACTGTTAAGTATATTAACATACTATTATTAATATACTGTTAATAAGCTTATTATTAATAGCTAGAAACATGCTTCCAACGCTAAAATGCTGCTTAGGTGTGCTATTACTTTTCATGCTGATAAGTATTATAGTTTATTTTAGATGGATTTTTAAATGTATTTTTCACGGACTTTAGACCGCTGCTGTTTGTGTGTGTGTGTGTTTGTGTGTGTGTGTGTGTGTGTGTTTGTGTGTGTGTGTGTTTGTGTGTGTTTGTGTGTGTGTGTGTGTGTGTGTTACGTCAGCTAGAGTGAGGGAAGAGGTTTTTTTTATGGTCGCGTCATCTTTAAACTGTTCCTACAGCTTGAATTCTTACTCTACAGCCACATAAACTACATTATACTTTTTAAACTGTGACTTTAGCTTGTATATATTATTTGACAATGTATTTCAATAGTTTAAGCAACATATTGCTTTGTATTTATATATTATTTCAGAATTTCTTGTAATAGTTTAAGCAACATATCGCTTAAACGGTAATAGCTAGAAACATGGTTCCAACGCTAAAATGCTGCTTAGGTGTGCTATTATTATTATAAGTATTATAGTTTATTTTATATGGATTTAAGTTCATTCAAGTTCAGTTAGTAGCTCTGGCCTGTTCTTTAAACGGAAGTGCTGATGGTGGAGTTCATATTCGCACATATTCGCAATCACACTCGCATTTTCTTCTGGAAATGCAGCATTCTAGTTATTATTATTCTGTTTCCTGGGCGCGCTACTAGTCCTAAATGGAAATAACTAAAAACATGGTTCCAACGCTAAAATGTTCATCATGTGTTGCTTAAGTGTGCTATTACTTTTCATGCTGATAAGTATTGTAGTTTATTTTATATTAATTTTTAAAAGCATTTTTTACGGACTTCACTTCCTGCACACGCTAGAAACATGGTTCCAACGCTAAAATGTTGCTCATGTTGTGCTTAAGTGTGCTATTACGTTTCATGCTGATAAGTATTATAGTTTATTTTACATGAATTTTTAAATGCATTACGGACTTCAGACCGCTACTGTGTGTGTGTGTGTGTGACGTCAGCTAGAGTGAGGGAAGAGGTTGGACGCATCTTCTTTAAACTGTTCCCAGTGCACACACTAGTTCGTTTAGACTTCATATTTTAACTGTGACTTTAGTTTGTATATATTATTTGAGAATGTCCTGCAGTAGTTTAATCATAGTTAGCGTGTATATCGTATAATGTGTATTTGATGGTGGGTAGCGGCATGTAAAGTATTAGTATCTCAATGACGTTGCAGGTTGCAGTTTAGCTTATTTGGTAGACCGTCCGATGCTGGAGACTCGGGTTCGAGACCCGCTCGGAGTTGTATTTATATATCATTTGAGACGTTCTCGCAATAGTTTAAGCAACATATCTCATATATATATATATATATATATATATATATATATATATATATATATATATATATATATATATATATATATATATATATATATATATGAGATATATATATATTTTAAGTTCTCTTTTGTTCAACAACAAGGGAATGTACACTAGCAGTCAAAAGTTTGGACACATCTTCTAACGCCATGGTCTTTCCTGAGTTTTGTTTCTTTGAGAACGAAAGGAAAGGTGTTCAAGACAGTGGTTAGACCAGCGATGCTCTACAGCTTTGAGACAGTGGCACTGAAGAAAAGTCAGGAGGCAGAGCTGGAGGTAGCAGAGCTGAAGATGTTGAGGTTCTCTTTGGGAGTGACAAGGCTGGATAGAATGAGTCCATCAGAGGGACAACCCATGTTAGATGTTTTGGAGATAAGGTCAGAGAGGCCAGATTGAGGTGGTTTGGACATGTCCAGAGGAGAGATTATGAATATATCGGTAGAAGGTTGGAACTGCCAGGCAGGAGATCTGGAGGAAGTCCAAAGAGGAGATTTATGGATGTAGTGAGAGAGGACATGAAGTTAGTTGGTGTAAGAGAAGATGAAGCAGAGGATAGGGTTAGATGGAAACTGTTCCCTTTCCCTGAAAGGGAACAGTTGAAAGACAAAGAAGAAGAAGTTTCTTTCTACAGTGTAAAACAATGCTGAAGGCATCCAAAATATGCAATAATCTCCTTTGAACAGTTGATATTGAGATGTGTCTGCTACTTATGCTCTGTAAAGCCTTCATAACAGCTCTAATCTGAGGTGCTTTATGTAATTGGTGATTTTTGAGGCTGGTTACTCTAAAAGAACTTCTCCTCTGTAGCAGAGGGAAGTTTTGGTCTTCATGAGAGCCAATTTCATTATGGTGCTTGATGGACTTTGCAAATGAACTTGACAATACTGTTCTTGCAAGAACTATTCCAGACTGTGGTTGTTGTTGTTACTTAATTACCTAATTCCATATGTGTCATTTCACAGTTTTCTCCAGTATTGTTCTATAATGTGGAAAATAAATTTAAAAAATGCCACTGAATGAAGATGTGTCCAAACTTTAGACTGGTAATGTAAGTTGTAATGTAAGTTGCATAATGACATGTTAAGGAATGCATTACATTTATTAATTGCAAGAAAAGAAGTTACATTTAGTTTTTTCCCCGCTTTTCTTTCTCTAGGTAAACACAGAAGTATGCTCTCTGTTTGGTATTAAGAGAAGTCTCTGTTCTCCTTATCACCCACAAACTAATGGCCTGGTGGAACGGATGAATGGTACTATCCAAAGGTAAGTTCCTGTTTACATAACCTATTATATATTATTATATAGCATATTATGTAAGGTATAAGCGTCTACTTAATCACCTTCTCTTCTATTTAGAGCCCTGGCAAAGCTTTGTGATGAGAAACCAGAACAATGGGACACTTATCTTGATGCGGTCCTCTTCAATGTCAGGACCAAAAAACAACTCACTACAAAGTTTACACCATACTTTTTACTCTTTTTACTCATTATTTTTCAGAGGTCCCAGAGTTTCTAGACATGAGTATATCTGGGGTTATAACTTGTATTTTCCAAAACATGTTTTCTTATTCATTTCATACTAAAATTTAGAGAGAATAATAATCTTATTGTTATTATATTAATATAATCTTAATGTTATTATAATAATATAATCTTAATGTTATTATAATAATATAATCTTAATGTTATTATGTCAATAATGTTATTATAACTACTTATTGCACAGATAAATGAAACAGTGGAGCACGTTCTGGAGGAAGAAATTGTCACCTCTGCTCTTAAAGTCCAGGACCAGGTATTCAGCGCAGTAAAGAAAAATATGCAAACAGCAAGAGACAAAACAAGGCAGAAGAAAGAGCAGGGTCTTGGGGCCACACAACACAAATTGAAAATTGGAGATAGGGTTCTCAGAAAGAATGTAAGGAGTCAGCATAGAAAAGGAGGAAAGCTTGACAAAGAACTTCTGGGTCCTTTCACAGTACTGTCCATTGATGGAAAGAATGTTGACTTGATTAATGAAAAAGGGATAAAATTTCAAAAAATTAGTCTTGATCATCTGGTTCCATACATACGAGAGAGGCCATGTGTGCCTCACAGACTTCAAATGAATTTCAGTTCTGTCCCACTGTCTCCTGCCGCAGCTGCCCAGAGCCCACTGTCTCCTGCCGCAGCTGCCCAGAGCCCTCTGTCTCCTGCCGCAGCTGCCCAGAGCCCTCTGTCTCCTGCCGCAGCTGCCCAGAGCCCTCTGTCTCCTGCCGCAACTGCCCGAGCCCTCTGTCTCCTGCCGCAACTGCCCAGAGCCCTCTGTCTCCTGCCGCAGCTGCCCAGAGGCCAATGTCTCCTGCCGCAGCTTTCAAATCACTCTCCAAAGTTGAGCAAAGTACCTGACATTTTGTTTGCATACATCTAATTATTTTATACACCACAACGTGAATTGTTTTATTTCAAAAGTTGTCACAAAATATATATTTTTTTATTTTTGCTAAACTTTGGCAGGTGTTGATGCAGCTTGATGCAGCATTGAAGATAAGAAAACTGTTTTTCATAGTTTTTGTTCCTTTTTTTAAGCTGCAACCTTTCTGTAGATTCATTTGCCTGTTGCATGTATTATGTAGTATGTATTTTTTATAGCTATTTTTTTTTTTTGCATTGTGGCATTTGTTTCAGGCCATGTATCCATTTGAAAAAAGACAGTGTTTCTGGATTCACTGGGGGAATCTGAGGTGAAAATACGCAAATGCCTTGACAGCACAAGGTACCAATTACACATTCTCTATTCCATATATATATTATATGTATTTATTTTTTAATTTCTTCATTTTCACAGGTTATGAAGTAATTGGACAAATTAACATTCTAAATATTAGGATTGTTTTCAATACTTGGATGAATGTCCTCTGCTGAAGACATTGCATTGCTGACTTGGCATTCTGTCTTTTTTAGCAATATATCAGATTGTTAATTTGGCCAATCCTAAATTTCTGCTGTCTCTCTTATGTCTGTTCAGGGTTTTTAATTATAGCTCCCCTTACTTGCATAAGCACCTCTATGTACTGCATGTTGCGAGTTCCTATGAACAGCTACCCAATGTTAATTTAACATTTCGAATCAACCTCCTGACTTTTTATCTTTTTTTTTTCTTTTTCTTTTTTAATTATAGAGCCTTTATGAGAAGTAAAGGGTGCAATGTGTCAAGGTGGAGGTGTGAGATTCTCCCATACTCACTACAAAGAGATGGAGTGTCATGTGGTGTATTTGTGTGCAAGGTATGCCATACATACATAATTAATATATAACGGTTTTGCAATTTTATAACATTTTAAAAATGTGTAGTTCGCACAGAGGTTACTACAGGATCAGCCTGTGTGGTTCTCTAATGAACCACAGCTCATTGATAAACATCAAAGACAAATGGCAGTCAGACTTCTCCAGGAATCGGGTAAATAATGTCAAAGATGTATGAATATTGATATGCATTTTGTTGACAATGCAGACTGACAATTTATGGGTAAAGGACAATATCTAGGCACAAACTCATTTTATCTAATATTGTGACCTGTAGAGCACATGCAATTACATTCACACTCCACTGGGTCAATATAAAAGTCTGATCAACTGCTATCTGTTTTAGCTGTGAGAAAAAAACAAAAATAATTAATGCCCAGAGGAAACCCACACTTATGCAACTGTTTAGAAAACTGAAAACACTACTCTGTTGAAAGGCAAGTGTACTGGCTGCACTGCTACTATCTAGATTATAATATAATAATGTTGATGTGATTTTTTTTTTACCTCTCAGATTGCCTGCAATGCATGCGACAGGTGGTTTCATATGTCTTGCAGTGAAAACCCACGAACGGATGTGGACTTTTTTTGTGGACAGTGTGAAGTTATAAGACTGATATAACAGATTAGCAAATCCCCCCCCCCTCCAAAAGCAATTACTTTGTAATTTATTTATTATTTGCATTTAAAACTTGTTTATTTATTTACAAATTTTATTTTCTGATGTTTGCTTGTTTTTCTATTTATTTTTATTTAATTTAAAAAACTGAATATTTTTGTAATGTTTAATTTCAGAATCTGAAAGTTAAATTTATGTTTAGTACATGCACAGACCTGACCTTTGCGTTTAAAAATAACAGCTGACTGTTGGCGGTGTTGTGGTTGTTACTTGATTACCTAATACCATTTGTGTTATTTCTTGGTTTTGAAATCTCTTGTAGAAAATAAATCACAAAGAAAAAGACAATGAATTAGAACGTGTGTCCATACTTTTGACTGGTACTGTACATAAATACATACTGTATGTGTGTGTGTGTGTGTATGTGTAATTGTGTTTACACACACACAGTTCTTCTGTGTTACTTTGTCACACTCGCTCCTTTCTATTTTCATGCAGAACCCAGGTCTACATTAGGTTTTTTGTTTCTATCTGAAAACTAGTCCGTCATGTAATGCGTTGCTTTCTTCACAGGCATCAGGGCATCAGGAAAATCTGTTTCCCCCTCCCTACTGGCTGTGGAAGTATCAGGGATGTCCGAAATTGACTCAGAGACATGTGTGCCTATAGCAAAGGTAATACAGTGAGATGTTTTTTAAAACACTGTAACTTACACAAGAGGAACAGACTTTCTTGGGACTCAGGAAAATCACAATGCCCATCTTCAAGCACATGCAGGTATGTGCAGGTCACCTTCTTAAAGATGTGCTGTTAAATCAAATAAATAAATAAATAAATATTATTAATATATATTATTAAAAATTCTTAAAATACATATTTAAAAATATATAGATCATGAATAAATAATAACTAGTGTAATAAACGTACCCCATAATCCTCCATTGCCACAAGGACAGATGATTCCATGCTGTTACAGCAAATATATTCTGTAACCCTCCCAGATACGCTCTTAAAAGAACATTTTAAAATGAACACAATTAGTTACTGCAAGTAACAAAAGATTTGGGATGCCATAATGAATAATCCCTTACCTTAATGCCAGTGAAACAGTCCTCAATACGGGTATCATAAGGGAATCCCTGCAAATGCACAGCAAAATCAGCTGAAACTCAAGATCTTTTTCACAAAAGTTCTCATCTAATAATCATTAATGTCAAATCTCTTCATCAGAGTAATTAAGCCTGTAATTACCATGTGGTTCAAGTAGCAGGTCTTGTTATTAAACCTGCAGAACACACTCTCCGGACCCCTTATCATCCTGAAGTAGCAGGTTTTATCTTCCACTGAGTAGAAATACAGAAACAAAACTAAACATTAGAACTTGTAACTAATGGTGTTTGTATCTCAGCTGCAGCTCTGTACAATACCCTAGACTGGGAGCTAAAGTAGTCAGAGAGGAACTGAACATTCTTCCAGGCCAAGTCCAGTTTTCTGGCAGTGAGAGGCTGTAAAAAGTAGATCATAAAGATTGTTTCATACAAACACATCTAAGGTTCTGTTGCTTTCCTTACCAAGAAATATGAAACAAAACAAAAAAACCCACAACCTTGTAAACTGCAGCGATTGGCTTTAGTAAATAAATGAATGGTTTGTTTACCAGAACGAAAGCTGAAAGGTCATTGTGAGATGCGGTGGGCAGCAGCTCATCGTACGGCTCAACAACCTTAACACACATAAACACACAAACTTAGTCACTGCAGTTCACAACATTTTGTAAAGCCACAATGAATAAGCCCTTACCTGAGTTCCAGTGAGATGGTCCTCAGCTTCCTTAAATTGAGAGAATTCCTGCAAATAACATTTAGAACAAAACGAAACATTAGAACTTGTAAAGACGTGTGTGTGTGTGTGTGTGTGTGTGTGTATCTCAGCTGCAGCATTGTACAGTACCTCAGACTGGGAGCTGATGGAGTCTGGAGAGACCTGAACATCACAACAGGCTCTATTCAGCTCCCCAACACTGGGAGGCTGTGAAAAGTAAAGTAAAAAGTGTTTCTTATTCTAACAGTTTCATACTAACACATCTAACATTCTGTCACATGGACAATCCAGCAATCATCTTTCATTAATAAATTAGGTTTGGTTACCAGAATGACAGCTGAAGTGTCACGGTGAGGTTCAGTGGGCTGCAGCTGCAGGTTTGGCTCAACAACCTTAAAACACAAACACAATTAGTCACTGCAGTTAACAAAATTTTACAATGAAACAATCAATAATCCCTTACCTGAATGCCAGTGAACCAGTCCTCAGTGCTGCAATCATAAGAGAATTCCTGCAAAAACATTTAGATGAAACTCAAGAACTATTACATAAAAGTGCGCATATAATACTCATTAATATCAATTCTCTTCATCAGATTAATAAAGACTGATTACCTCGTGATTCAAGAGGTACATCGCTCTGGTTTCACAGAGTCGACTCTCTGGACCCCTGAATACTCTGAGGATGTCTCTCTTGATGTCCACTGACTAGAAATAGAACAAAAAACAAAACATTAGAACTTGTAAAGACGTGTGTGTGTGTGTGTGTGTGTGTGTGTGTGTGTGTGTGTGTCTCTCAGCTGCAGCACTGTACAGTACCTCAGACTGGGAGCTGATGTAGTCTGGAGAGACCTGAACATCACAACAGGCTCTATTCAGCTCACCAGCACTGGGAGGCTGTGAAAAGTAGAGCAAAAAGTGTTTCTTATTCTAGCAGTTTCATACTAACACATCTAACATTCTGTCACATGGACAATCCAGCAATCATCTTTCATTAATAAATTATAAGTTTGGTTACCAGAATGACAGCTGAAGTGTCATGGTGAGTTTCATTGTCTGTCTTCATGTAAACTGACTAGAAATAGAACAAAACGAAACATTAGAACTTGTAAAGGTGGGTGTGTGTGTGTGTGTGTGTGTGTGTGTGTGTGTATCTCGGCTACAGCATTGTACAGTACCTCAGACTGGGAGCTGAAGGTGTCTGGAGTCTGAACCTGATCATCAGAACAGGCTCTATTCAGCTCACCAGCACTGGGAGGCTGAGAAAAGTAAAGCAAAAAGTTCACAAGTGTTTCTTATTCTAGGAGTTTCATACTAACACATCTAACATTCTGTCACATGGACAATCCAGCAATCATCTTTAGTTAATAAATTGTAGGTTTGGTTACCAGAATGACAGCTGAAGTGTCCACCTGAGGTTCAGTGGGAAGCACCAGCAGTTTGGGCTCAACAACCTTCACACACACACACACACACACACACACACAATTAGTAGCAGCCTACATGTTTGAAATGTAGTTAAAATGGGACTATTTATCTGACACATACCTGGAGGACAGATGGAGTATCAAGCGTTTCTCCCAGCACATCCACAGAGTCTGTAAAAAATGAGTTTTCTGTAACTCAGACTTCAATTACAAATAACATTTTCTATCATACATTTACAAACAACAGCCAAGTTTATTAACTAGTAGGTAAAATTTGGAGAAATATTGTATCGTGTTGAGAGCTTAAAAACAGGTAGCCATGTTTTCAAGTGCATTAGCATTCAGCTAACTATTAAATATTTTGCCATCTACTGATTTTAATGTTTTATTCTACACAATACAATATTTAGCTGCCAGGTTTGTTAGCAGTGTAGCTAATGTTAGACCAGTGTTTCCCACACACAGAAATGATAGATTAGTGATAGCAAGCAGATTCATTTTCTAATTATTTTATTTAGTAATCCTAAATGGAGGGAGAGAGAGAGAGAGAGAGAGAGAGAGAGAGAGAGAGAGACTGTTTATAACCCTGTGAGTTTGATAGCTAGTGAACTTGTGAAGAAACAGAAAATTACAGTATTATCAGTCAGCTTCACTGTGCACGTGACCTGATTAAATTATTCTCTAAATCCTCCTGTCCATTACCCAAATATATTCTGTATTAATATTATAATGTCTAATTATTAAATCTATTATTATTATTAAGCCGAGTTCAGCAATCTAACTATCTTTATACTCTCTATGATATTGTGGACATTACACGATTAGCTACATTCTATAGGCAGATAACACATTTGTGACAAAAATACAGTAACGACATTAAAAAGTACATTAATTTAACATGTAATTTGTGTAATAATGAAACACAGACAAATTCTCTAGATATATATATAACCGAGCTTCTTTATCGTGTTCATCTAAACACGTTAAGAATAATAAAATAATGAAACGAGTGAAACACAGTGAACCGGGGAAGACTTCAGGGTGGACCAAAGCCAACAAACAGAAACACTCAGGATAGGAACTAACTAACCTACACAAAAGACAAGAAACGAACACAAAGACAATTACCTTCCCTAACCTCCCTTACCAAGAAAAACAGAGACAAACACCCACACTCCTTAACAAAAAATGGCAGTCACACCCCTACTACTGGATATACAGATAATGTAGCAATATTTAAATTCACAGGCAAGAGTATATACAAATAAGGCAGCCAAAACCAAAACAGGGCATAGATCAGCCTCAAAGTCAAGGCAAGCAAGGATTGAAACCGGATCAAAAACACGACACGGAACTACACACAACACAAGCACCAAATGCGAAGTGAGCAATCAAGCTCCTGGTACTGGCTTCCGTCCAGCTTTATAGGGTCGCCATTACTGATTAGTGGTGGTAGAAGCTGGATCATCAGGAAAGCCCGGGCTGGAGTACGGAGTGGACCAACCTGAAGAAGTTAAGCACTGGACAGGACACACAAAATAACCCCTACCTCACGGGTTGTAACAGCCTCTTTAGGCCATTTTACACCAGAATACAGTCCAACCTGTTGTTTTACACCACTTCATGGTCTCTGCATTATCATTATCATTATCATTATGGTACTTCAGTATTATTATTAGTATTAGTAGTAGTAGTAGTATTATTGTTGTTGTTGTTTTATGGTTGCAATGTATTTACATTTACATTTTTGGCATTTGGCAGATGCTCATATCCTGAGCAACATGCAAACGTGGTTTAAAGTTACTATCAATTAATATGTTAACACTGGTTCAATAGGTTACAGACTTAGGATACTATTAGCCTAAAACTGAGGGGTTTTTTTTTTTCTTTCTTTTTTTTTTTTTTTTTAAATATGTACATACAACATATAACAATACATAAAAACAGGGAAAAATAAGAGCTAGTTTAAGTGTTTCAGGAAGAGGTAGGTCTTTATTTGAAGACAGTTAGCAACTCGGCTGTACGTACATCTAGGGGAAGTTCATTCCACCACCCTGGTGCCAGAACAGAGAAGAGTCTAGATGTATACCTACCTTTTACCCTGAGAGATGGTGGGACCAGTCAGGCAGCACTAGTGGATCGGAGGGAGTGAGGTGCAGTGTGAGGAGTAATAAGAGCTTTGAGGTAAGATGGTACTGGTCCATTCTTAGCTTTGTAGGCCAGCATAAGTGTTTTGAGTCTGATGCGTGCAGCTACTGGAAGCCAGTGGAGGGAACGCAGCAGTGGGATGGTGTGGGAGAACTTAGGCAGGTTGAAAACAAGTCGTGCAGCTGCATTTTGGATCATTTGCAGTGGATGAATTGCATCCAGAGGGAGACCTGCCAGTAAAGAGTTGCAGTAGTCCAATCTCGACATGACCAGAGTCTGAACAAGCACTTGAGTAGCCTATGTGTACAAGACTGGTCGAATCCTTCTGATGTTCTACAGAAGAAACCGACTTGAGTGTGTCACATTAGCAACAGAAGGAAAAGAACAGTTGATTGTCAATGGTTACCCCAAGGTTGCGAGCAGTGGCCGAATGGGAGATCATGGAGTTGTTCAGAGATAATGCAATATTCTGGGCTAGGGATGAATCACCTGGGATGACCAGCAGTTCAGTTTTGCTGGGATTGAGTTTCAGCTGATGAGCTGTCATCCAAGATGAAATGTCCACCAGACACGCTGAGATCTGAGCAGAAGCTGTTCTGAGGATCTGAGGAAGGGAAGGAGAAAATAAGTTGTGAAAATAAGGTGACGCACTGCCTAATTGGCTAGGAAATAGGTGTGTTCGACTTGAAGCGGTGCTGCTCAGACTGAGCTGGTATAGAACAGTGTGTGCTCGAATATGGGGAGCAGGTCAGTCAGAATTACATTTACATGACATTTACATCATCATTTGGCAGACGGATGTTTTTATTTAAAGCAACTTACAACAGATAAAATCAAACCAACAAACGAGCAACAATATGTAAGTGCTGTGCTGTGACAAGTCTCGTTTAGTCTAACGCAGTACATGAAGCATGTAAGAGAGCGTAAGTGATAGAGGGTCAAGATTTTTTTGCATAAATAATAAATGCAAAAAAAACTGCACACACACATATACAGCTTGGCTAACTATCAATATGTCCACAAAAATATAACTCTAAAAGTTTTAAAAGAGCATGTTGCAACATCTTAGAACATGACAAACTAGCACACCACTTTAGAGATAGGGATACAGTATTTTCTAGTGCCAAATTTGAATTAAGTTTGTGTTTGTGTTTTGATATACTGTACTTGATCACTGGAAATATAATATATATATATATATATATATATATATATATATATATATATATATATATTATGGTATATATATATATATATTATGGCGGCAACACCGGCTCCAGTGGGGACTCTGCCTGTACTGTGGAGAGCCGGATCACTCCATCCAGACCTGTTCCGCTCGTCCGTCCCGCCCAGCGGTGAGTACTATCCACCTCAGCTCTATAATAACCAATCCACATTATCAGAATGCCACACTAATCACTGGATCCCAATCTCACGCAGTGTCAGTGCTCTTTGACTCCGGCGCATCGGGGAACTTCATCTCCTCCCGCATCCTAGCCACCTGTCACATTCCACGTCTTCGAAGCCCGACTCACTACCGGATTACGACCATTCAGGGAAAACCGCTGGGTCGCGGACTGGTGCGATGGATCACCCCGGAACTGACCCTCCGATTGGGCTGTCTGCATGAGGAAACGCTCTCGCTCCTAGTATTGGAGGATGCCCGGGTGGACATCATCCTGGGGCACCCCTGGCTAGCACTCCACCAACCCTTCATTAGATGGAGTACCGGGAGCATCGAGCGGTGGAGCGACCACTGCTTCCAGTCATGCCTACGAGCACTCCCCATCCTGCGTCTGCTGACGGGCACACTGGGAGCAACGAGTATCGAGAGCCCTCACCAGAACATTGAAGCGGACATCCCTCCGGAGTATGAGAGCTACCGAGATGTGTTCAGCAAAATGGCCGCCACTAACCTACCACCGCATCGACCCTGGGACTGTGCTATTACCCTGTGCCCGATGCACAGCTGCCTAAAGGGCGTGTCTACCCTCTGTCCATCCCGGAGCAAAGAGCTATGGAGGAATACATTCAGGAGGCACTACAGCAAGGATTTATACGCCCGTCCACCTCCCCAGCGGCTTCCAGTTTCTTCTTTGTGGGGAAAAAGGATGGAGGTCTCCGGCCGTGCATAGACTATCGCAACCTGAACGCGCAGACGGTAAAGTTCACTTACCCCCTAGCGCTGGTCCCTGCGGCGCTCGAAGAGCTCCGGGGAGCTCGCCTGTTCACAAAGCTCGATCTGCGGAGCACCTACAACCTAATCCGCATCCGGCACGGGGACGAATGGAATGGCCTTCATTACCCCAACGGGACACTACGAATACCGGGTCATGCCTTATGGTCTCTCTAATGCCCCCGCGGTGTTCTAGAATTTTATGAATGAGGTCTTCCGTGCTTTGCTCCACCGGTCAGTGATCGTTTATATAGATGACATCCTCATCTATTCACCCAACCGGTCGGAGCACATTTGCCATGTGAAGCAGGTACTCGATCGTCTCGGCCGCCACCGGCTTTACCTGAAGCTGGAAAAGTGCAAATTCCACCAGCACACCATCCAGTTCCTGGGCTATATCATTGCTACGGGGGGCATCGCGATGGACCAATCCAAAGTGGATGCGGTGAGGAACTGGCCACAACCTCACTCCATCAAGGACCTGCAACGCTTCCTGGGGTTTGCGAACTTTTACCGTCGATTCATCACCGACTTCAGCAAACATACCGCGCCCCTCACCTCCCTCCTACGTGACAAACCTAAGTCACTCCAGTGGACGCCACTGGCGCCCGAAGCCTTCGACAAGCTGACAGCCGTTTTCTGCTCGGCGCCCGTCCTCCTACACCCAGATCCGAACCGGCCCTTCATCGTGGAGGTGGACGCTTCGACGTCTGGGGTGGGGGCAGTATTATCCCAACGCGGAGGTGATCCTCCAACACTCTGTCCATGTGCCTTTTTTTCCAAGAAGCTCTCCCCGGCGGAGCAGAATTACGACATAGGCAATCGGGAGCTGCTCGCCATCAAGCTGGCCTTGGAGGAGTGGCGGCACTGGCTGGAGGGAGCCAACCACCCTTTCGAGGTGATCACGGACCACAAAAACCTTTAATATCTCAAGGAAGCAAAGCGCCTGAACCCAAGACAAGCACGATGGGCATTGTTCTTTACGCGATTTCGCTTCACCGTGTCATACCGTCCAGGAGACCGAAACACCAAAGCCAACGCGCTATCCCGAATCCATACGCCTGAGCCTCCCTCAGAGGAAAGCACACCCATACTCCCTCCAGACCTCTTTGTCTGTCCTCTCTTCTGGTCGCTAGACGAGGAAATCCGTGCTTCCTCCACAACCGAACCTGCTCCGCCGGGCGGTCCAGAGGGGAAAACCTACGTCCCCACCGCTCAGCGCTTAACCCTTCTGGACACCGTACACTGCTCTCCATCCGGGCAGGCAGCGAACCCTCTCACTCCTCAAGGACAGATATTGGTGGCCCAGCATGGTTTGCAACGTCGGGCAATTCGTGAAAGGATGCCCAATCTGCGCGGTGATCTCGACTCCACGCCGTCTGCCTGAGGGCAAGCTCCTGCCCCTACCGATCCCTCTACGGCCGTGGTCCCACATTGGGATCGACTTTGCCACCGACCTGCCCACGTCCCACGGCTTTACTACGATCCTTGTTGTGGTGGATCGATTCTCGAAGGCATGCAAACTGATACCCCTCAAGGGCTTGCCCACCGCTCTGGAGACCGCGGAGGCCCTCTTTCAGCAGGTCTTCCGCCACTTCGGGATCCCAGAGGACATCGTATCTGATAGAGGCCCCCAGTTCATCTCCTGAGTGTGGCGCACCTTCTTCAAGAAGCTGGGGGTATCAGTAAGCCTATCGTCGGGGTACCACCCGCAAAGTAATGGGCAGACTGAGCGCAAAGTCCAGGAGGTCACACGCTACCTCAGAGCCTATTGCCACAACCGCCAACATGACTGGAGCCGATACCTCCCATGGGCCGAGTACGCACAGAACTCACTCCGCCATGAAGCCACCGGGCTCACTCCGTTCCAGTGCGTGCTCGGCTTCCAGCCACCACTCTTCCCATGGTCAGGAGAACCATCGGAAGTCCCAGCGATTGACCACTGGTTCCGAGAGAGTGAGAGGGTCTGGGAAACAGCACATGTCAATCTGCGCCGCGTGGGGCACAGACAAAAACACCAGGCTGACAGACGGCGGCGCAACGCTCCCCAATACCGGGCAGGCGATCGAGTCTGGCTCTCCACATGGGACATCCGCCTCCGGCTCCCATGCAAAAAGCTCAGTCCGCGTTACATCGGCCCCTTCACCATCCGGCGGCCCATCAACGAAGTGACCTATGAACTTGATCTCCCACGGAGCTACCGGATCTCACCATCCTTCCATGTTTCATTATTAAAACCATTCACTAACCCTGTTCTCCCTCCTTCCACAGAACCCGAGGTGTCGTCACCGCCCGAGGTCAATGCGGACGACCCCGTCTGCCAGGTCCGGGAAATCATGAATTCCCGGAGTCGAGGCGGCCGCTTGCAATACCTGGTCGACTGGAAGGGGTACGGACCAGAGGAAAGATCCTGTATATATATATATATATATATATATATATATATATATATATATATATATATATATATATATATATATATATATTTTTTTTTTTTTTCAAAGAGTAAGCCAATTTTATATTTGTCTGTAGTGTGGGAGTATAGATGGTATATTCCTAGTGAGTTTTTAAGAGTTCATTTAGGCCTATTTATTCATTTATAATTCGCCAAAAATAATGTGAGACTCAATTTCCTCTGTTAAATAAACTTTTATTCACACTAACCATTGTACCTGAAAATGTAAAATACTGTATATCACTTGTTGCACAGGATGTCTGTCAGAGACACATCCACCAAACTGCAGGTGTTTTGAATAGAAAAAAGCTTGAGCACAGAAAAAGACACAGAAGACATTCTATTGACTCCTGGACTGTAGTGGAGCCAAGGAAATTCACTGTACCACTTTTCTTGGAACCGTAGCGTTTTGTTGGTCAGCTGCTGCACTGCAGTGAGCTTTGGGTTATCATGGTTGGGTTCAGCTTCCTGCTTTTCCTCCTTTGTCTGCCTGCACTTCTTCGCTTGCGCCTGTCCCCTCAGATCTCTCCTATGAAATATGAAAATGTGCGATGACAGCGTGCGGTCAAAAAAATCATAACAAACCAATTTAAAAGTGTATGTCCCCCTGTCCCTAGTGGAAATTATACCCCAGCCTATATAATATTTGTAGAAAATTCTAAATTGTATTTGTGTTTGTTTTTGCAGGATTGATCAGCAAAAATGTATGCAAAACATTCAATCAATATTTGTCTAGTGTTATAGCTGTATAATGTAAGTGATAAGAACAACTAACCACAACAATGCTTCGCAACATGAAGCATAACTACAAATAGATTAAGAATAAAAAATTAAAAATAATCAGCTCCACAGTGTGTAGGTCTCCATCACACCACCACATCATTGATTATTTTTCCTCTAACAGCATGATGCCTGTTGTGTTTTATTCTTTACATAAGATTCCATTCTATTACTGCATGTAAAAAAAAAATCCAACAATATTAAACTATTAAAAACAACCACAAACAAACAAGATCTCATTATCAAACCTTTTTATTAGGAGAAGCAGTCCGGCAATGGCAAAAAAACAAAACAAAACAAAACAAAAAAAAAACATACAGGGATTCAAATTATTCAGTAAAGTGTAGAAACTAGATTAGAAATAATTAAGCGGTGATCTTAGCAATAGACTTACACACAAGTATTTCATTTCCAGTGACGAACCAACCACCAGCATTACATCCATGTGCTTTAGCTACGTGAAGCAACAATTCCTGTAACTCTCAGCTTTTTGAGTTCATACTGTCAATAACACTGTAAACTGCATTGGGTTATTTTGCTGTGGAAATAAATGTAGATTTATAGGCAAATTTTTTTGCATCAGGGAAAATGTACTCTTGGTAAATAAAAGGTTGAAGAAATAAACAAATCTCAAAGTGGATTTTTATACCTGACACGCTGTTTTCTTTACCGTCAGCTGACCTGTAGCGGTCTATTCCTGACCAGAATGTAGTGTAACAGTAAAGCGTCTGGATGCAGCAGCATCAGAGCTGTGAATAATATTTAATTGAATATTCAACCACATCTATTGCACCACCCATATTATAATTGTTTACATGCTGTTTTTGCACATTTACTCAGTTTCTGCTGCTGCTGTTACAGACGTGTATATGTTTACAAGAACCTGCTTTGTTTACAGTTCTCCTATTCTGTACTGTATAACATAATATACAGAATGTATACTGGACGGCGTTATTTTGTGTATTTTTTGTATATGTCCTGTATTGTTTTGTATTGTCTGTTTGCACTAGGTTACACACGATGCATTTTATGTGACTAGGACAACTTACTTTAGTCCTTAGCTCAGTGTTGTTATGTACCTCTGTGTTGTTTTATGTAGCACCAGGGTCCTGGAGAAACGTTGTTTCAGTTCACTGTGTACTGCATCAACTATCTACACCGATCAGCCATAACATTATGAGCACTAAGAGGTGAATTGAATAACACTGATGATCTCCTCATCATGGCACCTGTTCGTGGGTGGGATATATTAGACTGCCTGTGAACATTTTGTCCTCAAAGTTGATGTGTTAGAAGCAGGAAAAATGGACAAGCGTAAGGATTTGAACGAGTTTGACAAGGGCCAAATTGTGCTGGCTAGACGACTGGATCAGAGCATCTCCAAAACTGCAGCTCTTGTGGGGTGTTCCCGGTCTGCGGTGGTCAGCATGTATCAAAAGTGGTCCAAGGAAGGAACAGTGGTGAACCAGGGACAGGGTCATGGGTGGCCAAGGCTCATTGATGCACGTGAGGAGTGAAGGCTGGCCCGTGTGGTCCGATCCAACAGACAAGCTACTGTTGCTCAAATTGCTGAAGAAGTTAATGCTGGTTTTGATAGAAAGGTGTCAGAATACACAGTGTGTCGTAGTTTGTTGCGTATGGGGCTGCATAGCCACAGACCAGTCAGGGTGCCAACAATGTGCACGTGAGCATCAGAACTGGACCACAGAGAAATGGAACGTGACCTGGTCTGATGAATCACGTTTTCTTTTACATCACACGGATGGCCGGGTGTCAGACACATGTATAAATATACAGTTAGCTCCAGAATAATTAGCACCTTTGGTAAAGACTTTGTGGTACTCTCACACTAAAATTATAACAGAAATGTTTTTAACTGAAAAATATATTTCAAAAGTGCAAAATAACAAATTTGCAATATTTAATGTGCAAATTATTAACATTACTAGCAATTTTTTACGAAAAGGCAGCCACACCATGTTCCAATTTATACTTGCAGTGATCAACATCTATCAAAAGTGGTCCAAGGAAGGAACAGTGGTGTCTGGGTCATGGGCGGCCAAGGCTCATTGATGCACGTGGGGAGTGAAGGCTGGCCCGTGTGAACCGATCCAACAGACGACCTACTGTTGCTCAAACTGCTGAAGAAGTTAATGCTGGTTGTGATAGAAAGGTGTCAGAATACACAGTGCATCATGGGTCAAGGCTGTTTTGGCAGCAAAAGGGGGACACAATATTAGGCAGGTGGTCATAATATTACGCTTGATCAGTGTATGGTTGAAAGGACACTAAAAGCTACCTTGACTTGACAACTGATTGTCTGATTTCACTGAACAACATACAGAACTCTAGGTCAGACTAGAGACCCTAGATAGTGTAAAATGCAGGATCTCCTTAATGTTGTGAAGTGACCATGTGAAGTGTGACTCTCAGAGGCAACAACACTCAAGATGCATAAACATTAAAAACCAAAGTGACCGAGAACTGCTTGGCAAGTGTAATATATTTAACTACTGACGTTACAGCTTCAGATTATATTTCATTAAAGGTGTCACAATATATGCAACAACGTTAGTTTGATTTCAGCTTGATAGGAAGAATGAGAAGGAAACGTCTATGTGATTGAGTACAATTTAGACAAAGGGGTAAAGAGGAAAATCTTTAAAATGTTTATATTTTTTAAACTTTTTATTTTAAATTGTTCCTGACGGTTTAGTCTTGAAAAATCTTGAACAGTTTGGTTACAGCTGTTCTCATCTACAAGTCTTTTTTAAGATAATATTTTTTGGAGATGGTTCTTTAGCCTAAAATGCTAAGAAAAACCTTTAACTAGTTCAATAAAAAACCTACAACCCTACATTTCCCTTTGGAACCCTTTTTTGTGAAGGTTCTAGAAAATATTGCATTCATCAGGTGAAATTAAAAAGGCAAAAGAAATGAAATCACTTCTAAGAATTAACAGAACAAATAATCTGCGGAAGAGTTAAACCAAAACGGATTCATTTATAAATATAAGACCACAACCACAAAGATATAACCTACAAACATATAAAATATAAAAATAATAATGTGAAGCTTTGGCGCATTGTGCAGCACTGGGTCACCTGTACAATCTTCCTATAGTCTATAAGTGGGGCCTGTGAAGCGTAGACTTGTTGTTAAATGTATTATTTGGTTCATATTGTGTATATATATATATATATATTACTCATATTATCATGTAGTTATATATAATATACGTATTTACTCTACTGGACTCGGTTAAATGGGTATAAACAAACAGATCTATACACAATATCAACTTGTGATTTGTTAGAAAAGCTCTATGGTACAAATAAACACTCCAAATTTTGTCCAGAAGTTTAAATACTAAGTCAAATATTCCACAGAATTTAAACAAATAGCCTAATATTCGAACAGTTGAACTGTTCGTAAATTTCACGGACCCTGTCAAGATAGATTTGACCTAAACAGGACCCTGGCTGCAAAACGTTTAAGAGCCCTGCTGTATCCTGTAAGATCATATTTTGTACTCAACACTTGGGATACAGAAGAAATAAGTGTCTCAAAAGCTACATTTTAAATCCAGTATAAAAACAGATAACACAGGAACTGTATCTCCAATATTTATCACAAAGTTTATGATCTGCAGTAGCACCCGACCAACAACATTCACAGTAATAAATCACTTCACTATAATGAAAAGGCTTTTCTGCTCTAATATGCTACTGGTTCTGTATATCCTGTGTACGACTTCATAGGCATAGAAATTAAGGTATAGGAAGCTAGGAAAAAGTCAGGAACAATTGGCCCTGTGGTTATGGTAGTCAGTAGCGTTAGAAATTCGCTCTGATCATTCGCTCTGAGGAACGCTGAGATCCATCACCACTTGATAAAGACTAGACCTGCCAGTACACCATACCCTAATACGAGGAAAAGCACCTTCAGCAAGCGATCGTGTTTGTCCTCCAACTCTCGGGAGAGAATTTCAAAGAAAGTAATAAAAAGAAATGTGCCTGCTGCCAGGCCTTGGAGCACCACAGAAATAATACTTCCTGCCAGGTTCTGGGCGCTCTCGATACCCATTCCGAGGCCAATGCCGATAGGGATCATGAGGCTGACCGTGATGGCTAGCTTGCTGGCATCCTGAAGCTGCAGTCCTGCTTTGGCCACACTGACCCCTAAAGCCATGGCTGCGAGGGTCTCGTGGATAGCCACTCCGAGAAAAAGGCTTCCTAATTTAGCACCATCTTCCTGAAGCCCAAGAGCAAGGCCTTCGAAGACGGAGTGAGCAGAGAGGGCCAGGACCAGGCTTGCAAGCCGCAGCGGTCCTGCTCGTGTTAGTTCTGCAGGGTTAAAATGGCCGTGGTGATGAGAGTGATGATGTGAGTGATGATGCGAGCTCCGCGCTGGAGCAATGAATGGCGTGTCATACTCCGAGTCGCTGCCTGCCTCCGAGCCGCCGGCGTTAAACGTCTCAAGGTCAATGAAGGACGGTTTCTCCTTCCTAAAGGTCAACACAGCCTGCTCGACGAACACGGTGAGGAAAAAGCCGAGCATCATCATGGTCTCGGCTAGGGGGTAGTCGGTGGTGATCTTCAGCAGTTTTAGGATTTGCTCCATCTGAAAACAAACAGAACATAAAGTTTCCAGACACGTGATTACTACAGCAGCGTAATTAAGCCACATTTCAGACACAACATGGCCAAATGTTCTGCTTATTTTTTGCTCCACTAGCAGAAATAGAGCTGAAGGAAAAAAATAGTTCACTTTACAGCATTTCGGCTCGCTCACATTGATTTGTACATTCCTGTTAAAGGTGCTTTCTGTGAAATCGGTCTCTTCCTTTTCATCTTCACCTGCTGAATTAGTATTCAGTATTAGTATATTCCTGAACAGTGTCATTTGCCATGTCTGCTGATGATGTCACTAACACTACTGTAGTTTTTTTGCCATTTTGCTTGAGAAACAAATAAACCCCTGCAAACTTTTCAGTGTAATATTTACAGAGTATAATAAATCCTTTCATTTCCAAACTCACAGACATACTTGGTGTATATGGTTCTGTCTAATCGTCATCAAGAATGAACAAAATAGTCTCTGCTACATAATGATAACATCCATCTCACATGATATTACATTGCCCCCATATCCAGTGCCATTATCTCTGATTATATTACTAGACGTGCCTACCATCATGCATTGTGTGTCAGAGCTCTGGAAAAGCACAAGATGAGACAATATGGAAAATAAATACCCCAGAGGCAAAAGTTCATCAGATAAAAATATGACAAAAGAGCTTTTCTTTTTTTTTTTTTTATCTATTAAGTGTCGCAAAGATATGACTCAGTAGCTCATATCTGTGACATAACAGTTCAGAAATATGACTCAACATCCTCATGACCTGATATTTCATCATTCTGACTTAATATCTCATAATTTAGTATCTCATTTATGACTTTGTATTTCATATTTGTGACTTAGTAGTTCATAATAATGGCTTTGCAGCTCATTTGTGAGTTAATAGCTCAGAATTATGACTTACAATCTCATTCACAGCTTGGTATCTCATCATTATGAATTCTACAGAATCCAGTGGTGCACTTTGGGGATGTGGTAAAAAGGGGAGATTCAGAGCATAAATAAACACTGGAACACTCTACAGAGGGACCATCGAGAGCAGCTGCATCACTGTCTGGTTTGGGAATTGTACCGTCTCAGATCCCAAGACCCTTCAGCGAATAGTGAGGACAGCTGAAAAGATCATTGGAGTCTCTCTCGCTTCTATCACGGACATTTACACTAAACGCTACATCTGCAAAGCAAACAGCATTGTGGATGACCCCACACACCCCTCACACACACTCTTCACCATCCTTCCATCTGGAAAGAGGAGCATTCGGGCCCTCATAACCAGACTGTGTAATAGTTTCTTCCCTCAAGCCATCAGGCTCTGCAAAACCTGAACTGTACAAAACTCTCTCTCTCTCTCACACACACACATTCACACACAAACACTCTCTCTCACCTGTGTGAACAAACTTATATTGTTCATTACTTTTTGCACTACCTTCAATGTTAATATTTCATCTGCTGCTATATTTATGTTTATTGCTATTTGCACTACCTCAATCGCTGCTACTGCAGTTTTGCACAATACGTGTTGTCAGGCGGCTATATACAATACTCACAAAAAGTTAAGGATATTTGGCTTTTGGGTGAAATTTGTGGAAAATGTAAAAAGTTCACACTACAGTGATATTATATCATGAAAGTAGGGCATTTAAGTAGAAGCATGCAATAATGATTTCCTCATCTCAAACAATTTATTGAAACAAAAGCCAACAACAGTGGTGGGTATACCACAACAAAAAATGTCAATGTCTCAATAATTTGTCATGTGCCCTTGACCATCAATTACAGCTTGACAACGACGTCTCATGCTGTTCACGAGTCGACTTATTGTCTGCTGAGGCATGGCATTCCACTCTTCTTGAAGGGCGGCCCTCAGGTCATTGAGGTTCTGGGGTGCAGGGTTACGAGCCTCTACAGGGCAACTCAGCTAATCCCATAGGTTTTCTATGGGATTCTGGTCTGGAGAAAGTGCAGGCCACTCCATTTGAGGTACCCCAGCCTCCAGCAGCCGTTTCCTAATGATGCGACCTCGATGAGCTGGAGCATTGTCGTCCATGAAGATGAAATTAGGCCTGTGTTGTTCATGCAGGGGCACAATGACTGGATTAATGATGTTATTCAGGTAGTATTGGCTTGTCACTGTACCATTCACAAGTTGTAGGGCAGTTCTGTATTGAGTAGACACACCTGCCCAGACTGTAACACCACCACAACAGTGACTGATGCATAGCGCTCTCCTTGACGTCTCCAACATCTTTGGCAGCCATCATTTTTGCTCAGCGTGAATCCACTTTCATCAGAGAACAGCACTGAGGCCCACTGGTCCCTCGTCCAGCATAAATACTCCCTGGCCTGATGCCTGTGCCTGGTGGTGTGGTCAGGTACCCTTGCAGGTCATCTAGCACGCAGACCACGCTGATGTAAACGGTTTCGAATGGTCTGACGTGACACTTGGGTGCCTCTCACCTCCCTTATATGTGCCTGGAGTTGAGTGGCATTCATCATCCGGTTCCACAGGGCACTGTTCAAGATGAAGCGGTCATCAACGTGGGAGTGGCCAAAGGACGTCCACTTCTATGCCTTTCTGTGACTCTTCCAGTCTCTCTGTATCTCTGTCGCAACCTGCTGATGGCACTCTGTGACACTAAGCTCAGTGGCCACTTCCCTCTGAGAACATCCTGTTTGAAGCCTCGCAATGGTGAGGTACTGTTGATCAATTGTTAGGTGTGGTCTTGGTCTCATGATGTCAAAATGTGAACAGCATGATGAAGAGGACTGTTTAAATACCAATTCTAATTGAACCAGAAAATTTATTGGTCGATTCATGGATCAAACACCAGTTGTGAATTTTGCCGTTAAGCACCTTGTTAGAGAACAGCAAGTTCTGCAAAAAGTACTGAAACACTGAACAGTTGGACATGTGCATTCAAAAGTGTAGAGAAGGTCAAATTAAGTTCACCTGTAAAGGTTATAGTGCATTTTAGGTGCATCCTGAAATTTCACCCAAAAAATTTCATCCTTAACTTTTTGTGAGTAGTGTATATCTGTTATAATCATATATGTGATTAGTTGCCTGTTTTTTTTTTCTACAGTTCAAATGTTGTACATTATTTCATTTTATTTCATTTCATTGCACGTTCTCTTTTTCGGCACTAAGTGTCCTGGTTTTTTTTTTTGTGTTGTCTTTTTGTACTTATTGTTTTTGCACTATCTTGTCTTTGCTCTGTTTGCACACTTTGCACTTTATGTGGCTAGGACAAACTTCGGTCCTAGCCCTGTGTTGTTGTTTTCTGTGTTTGAACTTTATGTTGTATGTTTATGTAGCACCAGGTCCTGGAGAAACGTTCTTTTATTTCACTGTGTGTCAGCTATATGTGGTTGAAATGACAATAAAAGCTGCTTAAATCTTGAAAATCTACAGAAATCATGAAACGCATTCATATCAGCATGGACCAGAATCTCACAGCAATATCTCCAAATACTTTATAGACTCCATGCAATGAAGAACTGAGTCTGATCTGAGAGAAGCAGGAGTCCTACCCAGTACCACTCTGATGTTCCTAATAAAGTAGCTTGTATCATGTGATTCGAGTTAAGTCCATTTGATTTCCAGGTTGTAACGCATACACTATATTGCCAAATGTTTTGGGACACCCCTCCAAATCATGAATTCAGGTGTTCTTTTTCAGGGGTTGGGCTTTGCCCCTTAGTTCCAGTGAAAGGAACTCTTAATGCAAAGCAAGGTCAATAAAGACATGGAGGTGCGAGTTTTATGTAGAATTAGAATGAATTATGTGCTTCTAGAGGAATGGTCAAAAATTCCCATAAACACACTCCTAATCCTTGTGGAAAGCCTTCCCAGAAGATTTGAAGCTATTATAGCTGCAAAGGGTGGGCTAACTCTAGATTAAATTCTTGTGCATGTAAAGGCAGATTTGACCTCAGCTCTAATTCATCCCAAAGGTGTTCTATCAGGTTGAGGGCAGGACTCTGTGAAGTTCCTCCACACCAAAGTCACTCATCCATGTCTTTATGGACCTTGCTTTGTGCACTGGTGTGTGGTCATGGTGGACCAGGAAGGGGTCATCCCCAAACTGTTCCCACAAAGTTGGGAGCATGAAATTGTCCAAAATGTCTTGGTATGCTGAAGCATTAAGAGTTCCTTTCACTGGAACTAAGGGGCCAACTAAAGGGCCTAACAATTCAATGATTTGGAGGCGTATCTCAAAACTTCTGGCGATACAGTGTATGAGGAAGTGAAGCAGTAATAAGCTAAAAGAGTATATGAGGCTCTATAACACTCACCTTGTCTCTGACAGCAGGCAGAAGGGCATTGAAGCAGGTGGCCAGAAACACACCACCTCCAAAAGAGTTACTGAAGGCAACTACCCTTCTGTAGCGCACGGCCTTGTCCAGGTCCGACTGCATCACTCGCACAGGGATGAGAATGCCCCCCAGCATCAGGCCAAACATGCCCAAAAGGCACAAGATTTTAGCTACAACCATCTCCATGTTTCTGATTCAAATTCGCAGGTAGTATATCAGGAGAACAGTAGCATGGCTTGCACAGAAACAGCTTCCTTTATCTCCATCTGATTGATCCCTGGTCGATCAGGAAGAAACAGGAAAGCCAGTCACTTATTATTATTTTGCCCATCCTTATTTGTTTTTACTCACAAGCAGAGCTAGCTAAGTACTCCTGTGCTAGTCAAGAACATCTCTTCTAGCTCATCAAAATCGGTCCTATTTGTGTGCTGTGTTTACCATTCACGCTAATTCAGTTGTATTGTGGAAAGAACTCACCTCATCTCATACACCTCATCATGTTAAACTAGGACTGTTCTCATGAGCGACATTGTTGTTACACTCCCGGCTAGCTACCAAGTTTGACTTTCAAAGCTAATTCTAATGCTAACAGCTACATAAGCTAACGCACATTGAACTGTGACGCACTAATTTGAGCTATTTATACTGAATAAATGTTAAGATTATGAATGTTTCCTTGCCGTTACCTGCGTTTTTTCTGGTTGCTTCCGTTTGTACAAGCACCTGTCCGGTTTCTATTCGCTGGTGTGGCTGAATGTCAAATAGCTCCCTGCTCCCTACGTAGGCGCACTAGCCGAGGGAAGGCATAACGTGTTCTGCGCACTATCTAGCCCACTGAGTAGGGTGCAGAGAGAAAATTGAAACCCATCGACGCTGCTGGACGTTGAGAGATTACAGGCACACTAATACTTCCTTGTACTCCCTGACCGCCCCACCTTCCCATCCTGTTACAGTAGAGTGAACAATTAATGAAAATGGCAGCCTTTAATTAAAAGGAAAACAAAAAGCTCACAGCATGACCTTTGGCAAAACATTCTGCAGCACTCCTGTAGATTCCTATGGATCACATTAATCATATCCTACTTGAAATGTGACATTTAATTTCCATATCAACATTGTACATATCTCTTACAAACTCTTCTGCTCACATAAAGACAGCTTGTTACTGCAGAATGGAAACCATTTTGTTTCGATCCAGTCCATAATGCAGTGATGACTCCATTAGAATGTATTAGTTACACAGAAATGATGATAATAATAATAAACCAGGGTGATGTTTTTGTACATCTATACAGGTTTTTTTTTTTTTTTCAGCAACTAGGTGGCCAAATACAACCTAAAAATTTTGGCTACATTGGTTTCTTCAAAAGACAGGCAATGCAGGGAGGACGACGGCTGCACGTGCATGCGCTCCACGTGATGTCGAATTGGTTTAGTCCCTGGAGTTGTAAATATTATAGATCTTAAAAAGAAGATAGAAAGAAAGAGCGAGCCAGCCTTCTCCGTGTTCCTTATGGTGAATCTTCATCTATTGTAGAGAAGAAGAAAAAAAGAAGTTGTTTTTGATTCAATTATATATAGTTATAAGTGAATGCTTAAAACAGTATCATGTGGCAACTGTACGTGTGTTTGTTTCATAAAATGCATTGTAATAATGTAATCAATTACTTTTGTAAGATCCTATAAAATATAAGATGCTATTCTTTTGTTGGTTATTAACATCATTTCATTTCTTAAAATCTCCTACATGTTTACGATTGTGATGCACACTCATGACCATCAAAAAGGTAATTATGCACACTTGACTTTTTACTATTATATATTATTTGCAAAAGTTCCTATTCATCAGTTTCTGGTCCTCTGATCAACTGCAGTTTCCTTCCCAGTTTACAGTTACGTCAGATCTACAGGGAATAAAGCAGCACTTTTTCCCTTTGAATAAGTTACACTATACATAGAAGTATTTGTTTTAGATCAATCAACATACAGCCATACACTGATCAGGCATAACATTATGAGCAAAGATGAAGTGAATACCACCGATTATCTCCTCATCATGGCACCTGTTAGTGGGTGGGATATATTAGGCAGGAAGTGAAAGTTTTGTCCTCAAAGTTGATGTGTTAGAAGCAGGAAAAATGGACAAGCATAAGGATTTGAACGAGTTTGACAAGGGCCAAATTGTGATGGCTAGATGACTGGACCAGAGCATCTTCAGAACTGCAGCACTTGTGGGGTTATCCCGATCTGCAGTGGTCAGTATCTATCAAATGTGGTGAACCGGCGACAGGGTCATGGGCGGCCAAGGCTCACTGATGCACCTGGAGAGTGAAGGCTGGCCCGTGTGATCCGATCCAACAGACGAGCTACAGTTGCTCAAATTGCTGAAGAAGTTAATGCTGGTTCTGAGAGAAAGATGTCAGAATACACAGTGCATAATGGATTAGGGCTGTTTTGGCATCAAAGGGGGGGCCAACACAACATCAGGCAGGTGGTCATAATGTTATGCCTGAGCAGTGTAGCATTGATTATAGGATGCTTGCATGATGCTAACAAAAGACAAACATGGAGGTGTCAATGTTTTTCCTCCCCCACTTTGTTGAACGCACCAGTGGAAGAAAATAACTGACCTGTGGATTACAACAATGAATGCACCGACTGGAATTATTAGAAACATTAACCATTTACAGTTACCTAGTTTCAAAACCGTTACCTGTAAATCATAAAATCATCACCAGAGCCAGAGTACCTTCCCTGATGGTCTTTATAACTTGATAGAATAACACATGGTGGTGCTCAGTCCATACACTGGCTCGGGGTATTTGTGCTGCTTCAGGCTACTGTGCTGTACATTCAGCAGTCAGGATACTGTTTAGTATTCAGTTTGCTCTCCTAATCAGCAGTCACATACATGCTCGACTTATTTTACTGAGGAGATGTTCCGTTTAGGCTCAAGGGCATTTCCCTTTACTTCTACATACTTTCCTCATTCCATTACTCTAATGCAAGTTAATCTTTGTCTAATCTGTCAAATGTTCCTTAGCACTACATTTGCATCAGAAACCCCCTTATTTTACCCTATAATGCTACACATCCTAAAAACCCCTCACTAATGTCAGACACAAGTATAAATATAGCTAGCTCCAGAATAATTAGCACTCTTGGTAAAGACTTTGTGGTTAATTAGAGTACTCTCACACTAAAATTATAACAAATGTTTTTATCTGAAATATATACTTCAAAAATGCAAAAGAACAAATATGCAATATTTAAGTGGTCAGTATCCATCAAAAGTGGTCCAAGGAAGGTACAGTGGTGAACCGGGGTCATGGGCGGCCAAGGCTCACTGATGCACGTGGGGAGCGAAGGCTGGCCCACATGATCCGATCCAACAGGCGAGCTATTGTTTTTTTTGCTGAACAAGTTAATGCTGGTTCTGATAGAAAGGTTTTAGTAGGTTTAATACACAGTGCATCGCTGTTTGGTCTGTGGCTATGCAACAATGTGCACGTGAGCATCAGAACTGGACCATGGAGCAATAGAATAAGGTGACCTGGTCTGATGAATCACGTTTTCTTGTACATCACATGGATGGCCGGGCGCGTGTGCGTCGCTTACATGGGGAACACATGGCACCAGGATGCACTATGGGATGAAGGCAAGTATGACACGTACCACCAACCTAAGCATTGCATTCAGCAGGATAATGCGCCGTGCCACAGAGCAAAAAAGGTTCAGGAATGGTTTGATGACCACAGCAATGAGTTTGAGATGTTGACTTGGTCTCCAAATTTCCCAGATCTCAATCCTTCGAACATCTGTGGGATGTACTGAACAAACAAGTACATGGAGGCCCCACCACACAACTTACAGGA